>NC_036842.1:2627672-2657596 GCF_002910315.2 Salvelinus sp. IW2-2015 | reverse complement strand
ACAAGAAGTTTGAACCACCAAGACTCGTCCTAGAGCTGGCACCCTGGCCAAACTGACCAATCGGGGGAGAAGGGCCTTGGTCAGGGAGGTGACCAAGAACCCAATGTCACTCTGAACAGAGCTCCAGAGTTCTACTGTGGAGATGGGAGAACCTTCCAGAAGGAACAACCATCTCTGCAGCACTCCACAAATCAGGCCTTTATGGTAGAGTGGCCAGAAGGAAGCCACTCCTCAGTAAAAGGCACTGACACCCGCTTGGAATTTGCCAAAGCACCTAAAGACTCTAGACCATGAAAACAAGATTCTCTGGTCTGATGAAACAAAGACTCAACTCTTTTGCCTGAATGCCAAGTGTCAAATCTGGAGGAAACTGGCACCATCCCTACGGGGAAGCATGGTGGTGGCAGCATCAGGCTGTGGGGATGGTTTTCAGTGGCAGGGACAGGGATATAGTCAGGATTGAGGGAAAGATGAATGGAGCAAAGTACAGAGATTCTTGATGAAAACCTGTCCAGAGCGCTATGAGCAATTTCCAAATGCCTGAAGGTACCACGTTCATCTGTACAAACATTAGTACACAAGTATAAACACCATGGGACCACGCAGCCGTCATACCGCTCAGGAAGGAGACGCGTTCTGTCTCTTGAGATGAACGTACTTTGGTGCGAAAAGTGCAAATCAATCCCAGAACAACAGCAAAGGACCTTGTGAAGATGCTGGAAGGAAACAGGTACAAAAGTATCTATATCCACAGTAAAACGAGTCCTATATCGAATAAACCTGAAAGGCCGCTCAGCAAGGAAGAAGCCACTGCTCCAAACTGCCATAAAAAGCCAGACTACGGTTTGCAACTGCACGAGGGGGACTAAGATCGTACTTTTTGGAGAAATGTCCTCTGATCTGATTAAACAAAATAGAACTGTTTGGCCATAATGACCCATCGTTATGTTTGGAGTAAAAGGGGGAGGCTTGCAAGCCGAAGACCACTATCCACCGTGAAGCACGTGGGTGGCAGCATCATGTTGTGAGGTGCTTTGGTGCACTTCACAAAATAGATGGCATCATGTGGAGGAAAATTATGTGGATATATTGAAGCAACATCTCAAGAAATCAGTCAGTAAGTTAAAGCTTGGTTGCAAAATGGGTCTTCCAAATGGACAATAACGTCAAGCATACTTCCAAAGTTGTGCAAAATGGCATAAGGACAACAAAGTCAAAGTATTGGAGTGGCCATCAAAAGCCTGTATAGAAATATAACCCATAGATGGCAGTTCACAGTCAAGTCAGGACGGGGATCCATTATTAGTTTCTCCATGATTTTAACAGTCAAATCGCCAGAGTAAGAGGTTCTAAAACCCTTCTATGGATTATGCTATAGGTCTATGGCCACAAAGCAACAWGCTGTTCTATATTTGGCACGCGTGCTGCCTAGGGCTGTGGCGGTAATTACATTTTGTCAGACGGTTATTGTCATGCAAAAGTGTGCCGGTCTCACTGTAATTGACCGTTAATTAACATAAACACGTTTAGCGTCCCCTTSCATACGAGCCACTGATGCGCACCTTTGGAACATCTACGTTAAAAAAGGTAGAATAAATGAATTTAATATACACCATCACAATAAATCCATTATTTATTTTAGGCAGGTCTAAAGAAACATGATAGGAAGARATTTTGTTTCAGAAGAACGGAATATGAGGTGGCCTACTGTATGATATCTGGCTATGCCATGCCATTGGCTGTATATCACAGATCCCTCCGGAACTTTCATTACGCACACCTGTTCCCTATTCCCACTGATTAGTACTTGTATAAGTGTGCCCTTTGGTTTCCATTGGGCTGTCCATTATTGTTACTATGTCCGTTGGTGTGTGTGAGTACCTGTGCTGTATGTTTTGGRTATCCTGCCATTGTGGATTGCGCAGATGATTACGGGTCTCGTCTCGTGTGTTATTTATTCTAGGTACTCCTCGCTCTTTTGTTTTGGGTTTCTACCCTGTGTTTTGCTTGGTGTTTGTTTGGTCTTTGTCCCCGTGCCTTTACATGGCACGCTGTAATTTGGGCTTAATTATTTATTTTTATGCGCATTCCTGTGCCTTTCTCCCAAATCTCTTCATACCAACGTGACACTGTKGGCTTGTTCWTTATTTTTTWATTTTTTTTATTTAACCTTTATTTAACCAGGTAGGCTAGTTGAGAACATGTTCTCATTTGCAACTGCGACCTGGCCAAGATAAAGCAAAGCAGCTCGACACATACAACAACACAGAGTTACACATGGAATAAACAAAAATACAGTCAATAATACAGTAGAAAAAGTATATATACAGTGTGTGCAAATGAGGTAGGATAAGGGAGGTAAGGCAAGAAATAGGCCATGGTGGCGAAGTAATTACAATATAGCAATTAAACACTGGAATAGTAGATGTGCAGAAGATGAATGTGCAAGTAGAGATACTGGGGTGCAAAGGAGCAAGATAAATAAATAAATACAGTATGAGGATGAGGTAGTTGGATGGGCTATTTACAGATGGGCTATGTACAGGTGCAGTGATTTGTAAGCTGCTCTAACAGCTGGTGCTTAAAGCTAGTGAGGGAGATATGAGTCTCCAGCTTCAGTGATTTTTGCAGTTCGTTCCAGTCATTGGCAGCAGAGAACTGGAAGGAAAGGCGGCCAAAGGAAGAATTGGCTTTGGGGGTGACCAGTGAGATATACCTGCTGGAGCGCGTGCTACGGGTGGGTGCTGCTATGGTGACCAGTGAGCTGAGATAAGGATATGATCATTTAGCAGAGAAGATATGCTTAAAAGTCCCATGCCATTCTTGTATATTAAATGATTTTATAGTAATAAGAATATAAATGATCTTAGCTGAATAAAATATATGTTTCCCATCTGGAGCGAGTGCACATATTAAGTGGTTATTTTGAGCTTAAAAGTGATAATTTGAAAAAGGTCCTATATGCTAGATTTAGAGTTATTTGCAACTTCAGTTGTGAATGATACAAACCTTAGAATGTCTTAGAAATCAAAACATATATGGGCTGCATGATACAACTATAGGCTATTGATGAGTTGAGAAAGTAGAAGAAAAAAAAAGCTTGCACTATGTTCCTTGCCTCAGGCTGCACACTCTCGTCAAGTGATCATATTTCCACTGTTCTCAATTTAATCTCGTCTTTATTAAGATGTGAAATTTCTTTCCAAAAGACATGTCATCCATATGCACTCAAATAGTGAATGGAATGCCACTTTCCAACTGGTTCCTTATTCAGGCTACTCCYGTTATTTCACTACATTCATCAACCGCTGCCCGACAGGTGATATTCCGCCCAAACTCTGAATGCCATGGGCTCTCCAACCCTGTTCTTGCATTTACCCAGTGCTTCATTTGGGAAACCTAGTGAAATCTGTTTGGGAACATCGATAGTAACATGTATTCACAACAAAACATATATCATTCAATTGTTGACAGCCCCTCTCGCAGCATGCTGGAGAAAGGAATGAAGGAGAGAGAGGAGATGGAAACGCACAGGGGTGAGATATTCTGTAGCTAAAAGGTAATGTGTCAGCCTTTTAATTGGGAAAATATTTTTTTTAAAGTCCCTATTACTAGGCTATTCAATATCAAATACTAATTAACTATAATTGTAGGCTTKGACGCCCTGCATAGTCAGTGAACCCACAGCATCGCCTAGGCCTATACATTCTCTCCCAGACTCATGAATAGAACGTTTGGATCATAGCATAAGGTAACCGGCCCAGTCAGTATGCATAGTAATACAGTCCTCATTCAAAGGCGATTACTAGAATTTGTTTAATTTTGGAGGTAGGCTAGACCAATTATGTACCAAAGACATCTTAAATCAGTTGTTTTTTTTGGGGGGGGGTTTCTGCCGTGGGTAATATGCAGTAGGCTATGTATTGCACAATCATTATAATGGCACAATCATCGGGGGAGAAGGGTTTCTCTAAAATGCATATGGGTGTTTTGAATTGATCATTAGAAAGTCCATTTCGTTGTGTTAGGCTTTGAAACAACATCCACAACGACCATGTTTTCCACTCAGTTTCAACCTGCTGTTAAACTTCTTTCTTCAAATTGATCATCACAGTGAGGTGAGATTTAAAAACACGTATCGTTTCGATAATAAGTGTCTGCTGGGATTTTCTATTGCATTTGCATTGATGTCAGAGTGGTCAGAAGGACAATAGAGCCCTGAGTACAAGGCCATTAGCGACCTGATGGTCGTTAGTGAGTTYGMTCCTACTATGGTTTAGGTCCACTTGTAGAATCTATGCCAAGCCACATTAAAGCTGTTCTGGCAGCTCATGGTGGCCTAACACCCTTTTAAGACACTTTATGTTGGRGTTTCCTTTATTTTGGCAGTTACCTGTATYTGCMTGTGATTAAACTTAATCCACAGWTATTTTTTTWWAGAAACYATTTATCCTCTGTGGCTAAATGATGTTCTCTGGTGTATGTTGAATGAATCCGAGCCTGACTGTATGCTAGCAGGATAGTCCATATCTACAATCATCTTTGCCGATAGCGATGTTGTGTTTTCCATAAGTGGATGAATTGGTCTAATTTAGTATGAATGGTAAAGCCTCAACGCTTAGCTACCTCTTCTAATAAATAAATAAAAAAATTAAAAAAAAGAGTGAATAATTACAATTTTTTTTATTGTTTTGTGTGACTACAGCATCAGGTATAAAATGCGAAAATAGAGACACCTTCTAATTGAGAGAGGCATCAAAGCAGACAACCCGCCTGGTTGGGTCGTTATAATTAAAAACGATGCATTCTAAAATGAATCACATGCATGCTCGCCTTTGAGTTTTGGCCATAAGTGTGTTGGAAATGTGTTTAATGTGATGATATGACGTCTGCCAGAGAAACACGAATGAAAGGGAATAATGATACTATATTAGTTTCATATGAACATGTAGGCTATTAGATGTTTCTGTACTAATTTGTACTAGATCTCTTGCCATTTACATTGTGACTGGCCCTGGTCTGTCCCCTAGCGTGAGAATAGGCTGATGATACAGCTCTGTGGACGCCTACCTTATTTATGGTCCTATGAAGTGCAGGGTCAGGTCCTTCAGCAGAAATAGTGAGCTTCCCGTAGGCCATAAAAAGCCTGGTTGGCTGTCTGTTAATTGTCCTGTCTGTGAGAGAGAGAGAGAGAGAGACGGAGAGAGAGAGACGGAGAGAGACACGGAGAGAGAGATACGGACAGAGAGAGAGAGAGAGAGACGCACAGGACAGGAACCACTTTGTGCTTTCCCAGATCAAGGAAGTGGGACGTGCAGACCAGGGCAGCCTGGGGTTGTATTCATTAGGCACGAAATGGAAGAAAACAGACTGAAATAACTTGGACTCTAATAAGATATGTTCATTTCTGTTTCCCGTTGCAAAACATTTTTAGGGCAGGCTGTGGTCTCTGGTCGCCTGGGAGGAGGCCTCTTCAGGGCTAATGTCTACAGTTACAGGAAGGCAAAGTTAGTTTTCTATGGCTAATAATTCAGGAATCTATTAACAGACACAAAGGTGTGACTGACTGAGTTCGATTCCAGGTCCTCTTTGAATATCAAGACTGTTTTAGCCCACTGAGCTAAAGCCTAGGTCACAGGCAAGGTTACTCACCTCCCGTACAATGGCAACATTTTGGAGTACAGTACATGAGTCTGGATGTCATGTTACCTGCCAGAGCATATTTGCGAAATGGAAATTGAGAGTAAATATTAATCTTATAATGTTTCAACAGCAGGAAGTCGCAGATGTGCCGTTGTCCACCATCCCGGCTGAGAGCGGCCTCACTAACGGGGAGGTGGAAGAGGTGACCGACGACTCTGTCATGGAGTCAGTCCCCAAGGACCTGACGACGGTGGCCGCTGCGATGTGCCCGGTGGTCACCGGGGCCGCTGTTGCCACGGAGACGGCAGAGATGGCAGTCGGGATGTCACCGGTGGTTGGGCCGGCGGTGTTGCCCGTTGAGCAGGTGAAGGAGAGGCTGACGGGGGGACACCCGTGTYCCCAGTGCGACCGTGTCTTCATGTCCATGCAGGGGCTGAGGTCCCACGAGAGGAGCCACTCGGCCATGGCCATGTTCACCAGAGAGGACAAGCACAGCTGCCAGTACTGCCAGTTCGTCTCCCCCTTCAGACACAAGTAAGAGGACGTCATATAAACTTAAAGTGGAACTGACAGTGTTTGAACTACTTAGCAAATGTGAAACAAACAGACAATCATATTATCAGTCAAAAATATAAAATGCCTAGTTTATGCTACTAAACCAACTTTATAAGAGGTTTTACAAATAGGTTCTATTTGACTCAACATTCCTTGACGTACACTAAGGCATTGTTGTCAGAATAGATGGATGCAGTTCAATGCATGATTAATATAATTCACCAGTACATTTCTTGGTAGTCCAAAAAATATTGCTATCAGGTTGTAAATCACAGCTGGCCTGGTACATTTTTTGCTGCCGCCACTCATTCGGGATGAACTGTTTCAATTTCAACGACTCAATATTTTGAACAAAAACGGATTACTGTAACTAAGGCTGGGAATGTCAATACAATCAAACTAGCAAGGGCAATGATCACAAGTCAGTCATAACTTGGCTAATTGGCTAGTGTCAAACACAAGGCCTGTGGGCTGAATAGGACACACAAGCAAGTCAACAGTTGAGTTCTAGTCTATGAAATTACAGGCTGATGCAAATCATTGAATTCAACTTAAATTGCTTTGCTTTTGTTTGTCCCGTTTTACAGCGAGCAGCGGAGGGAAAGTGTACAGACACGTGAATCGCGTTGCTAGCTAGCTATGCTGAACTTATCCACAGTTAGCATATCTCTTAGTTGTCAGTCAATGTATTTGGCAGGCAGGCAGGAAAGTTCCCATTCAGTTGTCAAAACGTGGCAGACAACTTGCAGAAGGACGTGCAGGCTACTAACGTTACTCCCCATCGTTTAGCAGTGCAATTTTGACGGCCAACTAGCTGAAAAAGTTTGAGGGGGTTTATCTAGTGTTCCCTCGTTAGATTTTAGCTCATCTCTCTCTGGCTAGCATTAGTTGTCGATCTTGTTTTTGTTGATGTGCATAGGCAACTGAGGGAGGGAGCATACTTTTTTCATGGTTGTTTGATCAATAGGTCTGTGAAGTTCCCAAACGTAAGATGACTACCATTCTGCACTACGTGGCCAAAAGTCATGGCCTTCAAATTAGTAGATTCAGCTATTTCAGCCACAGCCGTTGCTGACAGGTGTATAAAATCGAGCGCCCGGACATGCAATCTCCATAGACAAACATTGGCTGTAGAATGGCCTTACTAAAGAGCTCAGTGACTTTCAACGTCATATAATTCCCACCTTTCCAACAAGTCAATTCTTCAAATTTCTGCCGTGCTAGAATTGCCCCGGTCAAATGTAAGTGCTGTTATTGTGAAGTGGAAAAGTATAGGAGCAACAACGGCTCAGCCGCAATGTGGTAGGCCACACAAGCTCACAGAACGGGACTGCCGAATGCTGTAGCGCGTAAAAATTGTCCTCGGTTGCAACACTCACTACCGAGTTCCAAACTGCCTTTGGAAGCATCATCAGCACAAGAGCTGTTAGTCGGGAGCTTCGTTAAATGGGTTTCCATGGCCGAGCAGCCGCAACAAGCCTAAGATCACCATGCGCAATGCAAAGTTTTAAACCATTCAAAATATATTTTATATTTGAGATTCTTCAAAGTAGCACACTCTTGGCATTCTCTCAACCAGCTTCACCTGGAATGCTTTTCCAGCAGTCTTGAAGGAGTTCCCACAATATGCTGAGCACATTTTGGCTGCACTCAACTCCAAACTATCTCAACTGTGTTGAGGTTGGGTGATTATGGAGGCCAGGCCATCTGATGCAGCACTCCATCACTTTCCTTCTTGGTCAAATAGCCCTTACACAGCCTGGAGGTGTGTTGGGTCATTGTCCTGTTGAAAAACGAATGATGGGAATGGGATGGCGTATTGCTGCAGAATGCTGTGGTAGCCATGCTGGTTAAGTGTGCCTTGAATTCAAAATAAATCATCAACACCAGCAAAGAGAGAGATCATCCGTTCACCTACTCTGTGTCTCACAAAGACACGGCGGTTGGATCCAAAAATCTCAAATTTGGACTCATCAGACCAAATMACAGATTTCCACTTGTCTAATGTCCATTGCTCATGTTTCTTGGCTCAACCAAGTCTCTTCTTCTTATTGGTGTCCTTTAATAGTGGTTTCTTTGCAGCAATTCGACCATGAAGGCCTGATTCACGCAGTCTCCTCTGAACAGTTGATGTTTTGATGTGTCTTACTTGAACTCTGTGAAGCATTTATTTAGGCTGCAATTTCTGAGGCTGGTAAGTCTAATGAACTTATCCTCTGCAGCAGAAGTAACTGCTTCTTCCTTTCCTGTGGCGGTCCTCATGAGAACCAGTAGTTTCATCATAGCGCTTGATGGTTTTTGCGACTGCACTTGAAGAAACTTTTGACTTACCTTCATGTTTTAAAGTAATGATGGACTGTCGTTTCTTTTTGCTTATTTGAACTGTTCTTGCCATAATATGGACTTTGTATTTTACCAAATAGGGATATGTTCTGTTTACCACCTTTACCTTGTCACAACACAACTGATTGGAAGGAAAGTAATTCGACAAATTAACGTTTAACAATGCACACCTGTTAACTGAAATGCATTCCAGGTGAATACCTCATGAAGCTGGTTGAGAGAATGCCAAGAGTGTGCAAAGCTGTCATGAAGGCAAAGGGTGGCTACTTTAAATAATCTCAAATAAAACATTTATTTTGATTTGTTTAACACTTTTTGGGTTACTACATGATTCCATATGTGTTAAAGAAAAACCCTGGAACAAGTAGGTGTGTCCAAACTTTTGACTGGTATTGTATATAAATATGATTTTTTTTTTGTAAATACATTTTCGGGATGGAAAAACGCTTTCACTGTAAACTTAACTGACTAAAACCAGATATAAAGATTTTAAATATGTAGAAAAGACAATGGACCTATATATTTTTTTATAATCTAATCTTTGAGAACTAACAATCACCAAAATAAAAGCTTAAATTCCCAAAACAATGCCCCATGCCACGCACGCTAAGCCCCTTTTTGATCCAGAAAATAACCTTTATGTACCAGGGGCATTCTGGGATTTGGAGTTCGCTGACGTTAGCCATCTGCATTGTTTAACATTGAGTGTGTTACTATTATGATGAATAATGGTCCTTTTAGCTCAGTTGGCGCTTGTAACTCCAGGCTAGTGGGTTTGATTCCCGGGTCCATCCATACGTAAAATCTATGCACGCATGACTGTAAGTTGCTTTGGATAAAATATCCTGCTAAATGGCATATATTAAATTACACRGAGTGGACAAAACATTTGGAACACCTGCTCTTTCCATGACATAGACTGACCAGGTGAATCCAGGTGAAAGCAATGGTCCCTTATTGATGTCAGCTGMTAAATCCACTTCAATCAGTGTAGATGAACGGAAGGAGACYGGTTGAAGAAGGATTTTTAAGCCTTGAGACATGGATTGTGTATGTTGCCATTCAGGGGGTGAATAGGCAAGAAAAAAWTTGAAGTGCCTTTGAATGGGGTACGGTAGTAGGTGCCAGGCACACCTGTTTGYGTGTGTCGAGAGCTGCAACTCTGCTGGGTTTTTCACCCTCAACAGTTCCTTGTGTGTATAAAGAATCGTCCACCACCAAAAAGGACATCTAGCCAGTGGTCAAAAACGGGCCATTGATGAAAGAGGACAAAGGAGGCTGACACGAATTGTGCAGAGCAACAGACTGGCTACGGTTAGTCAACTGACAGTCCAGTACAACATTGGTGCCCAAAGACACATGAAAGAATGCACAACTCGTCGTACCTTGACACAATGTGGTATTTCAGTTCCACTTGTTTCAGCAAAAAAACATGAGACTGCGGTTGCAGTGGGCTAAGGAACGAAAAACACTGAACACTTGAGAATTGGAAAAACATTGCCTGGTCTGATGAATCCTGGTTCCTACGGTTTCTCGCTGACAGGAGGACTAGGGTATGGAGAAAACCACGTGAGTACATGCATCCATCAGCGTTTCGACATTGCACAGTGGTGGTGGTGCTGCGATTGTGTTGAGGGTGTTTTCATGGCACACATTGGACCCCTTAATAAAAGTGGAGCAGTGTTTGAATGTCACAGGATATCTGAACATCATTAACAATCAGGTGCATCCTTTCGTGGCAGCTGTGCAAATAGATTTCTTTCAGCAGGATAATGRCCCATGCCACAAGGCTAGGATTGTCCAGAAATGGTTCCACAAACATGACAGCGAATTCATCTTACTGCAGTGGCCAGCCCAGTCACCAAATCTCAATCCAATTGAGCATCTGTGGGATGATCTGGAAGGAGTTATTCGGTGAGATCCACGATCTGCCAATTTGGCTGTGGGAAAATGTGTGGGAAAATGGCCCATCACCCCTGTGGAACTCTTTCGACACCTTGTAGAGTCCATGCTCCAACACATTGAGGCTGTTCTCAGYACAAAAGGGGGTGCAACTCAGTATTAGGTTGCTAATGTTTTGTCCACTTAGTGTATACAGTTGAAGTCAGAAGTTTACATACACTTAGGTTGGAGTCYTTGAAACACTTTTTTCAAACATTCCACAAATTTCTTGTTAACAAACTATAGRTTTGGCAAGTCGTTTAGGACATCTACTTTGTGCATGACACAAGTAATTTTTCCAACAATTGTTTACAGACAGATTATTTAACTTATAATTCACTGTATCACAATTCCAGTGGGTCAGAAGTTTACATACACTAAGTTGACTGTGCCTTTAAACAGCTTGGAAAATTTCAGAAAATGATGTCATGGCTTTAGAAGCTTCTGATAGGCTAATTGACATCATTTGAGTCAATTGGAGGTGTACTGTGGATGTATTTCAAGGCTACCTTCAAACTCAGTGCCTCTTTGCTTGACATCATGGGAAAATCAAAAGACATCTGCCAAGACCTCAGAAACAAATTGCAGTCCTCCACACGTCTGGTTCATCCTTGGGAGCAATTTCCAAACGCCTGAAGGTACACGTTCATCTGTACAAACAATAGTACGCAAGTATAACACATGGGACACGCAGCCGTCATCCGCTCAGGAAGGAGACACGTTCTGTCTCCTAGAGATGAACGTACTTTGGTGCGAAAAGTGCAATTCAATCCCAGAATAACAGCAAAGGACCTTGTGAATGCTGGAGGTGAACTGAGAAATAGCGTAGTATCTATGACAATATAATCCACAGTAAAATGAGTCCTTTATCGACATAATCTGAAAGGCGTCAGCAAGGAAGAACCACTGCTCCAAAACCGCATAAAAAAGCCAGATTACTGTTTGCAACTGCACATGGGACAAAGTCGTACTTTTGGAGAAATGTCCTCTGGTCTGATGAAACAAAAATAGAACTGTTTGGCATAATGACCATCGTTATGTTTGGAGGAAAAAGGAGGCTTGCAAGCAGAAGAACCTATCCAACTGTGCACGGGGGTGGCCGCATCATGTTGTGGGGGGCTTTGCTGAGGAGGGACTGGTGCACTTCACAAAATAGATGGAGTCATGAGGGAGAAAAATTATGTGGATATATTGAAGCAACATCTCAAGACATCAGTCAGGAAGTTAAAGCTTGATCGCAAATGGGTTCCAAATGGACAATGACCCAAGCTACTTCCAAAGTTGTGGCAAAATGGCTTAAGGACAACAAGTCAAGGTATTGGAGTGGCCATCACAAAGCCCTGACAAAAATCCTATAGAAAATTTGTGGGCAGAACTGAAAAGGTGTGTGCGAGCAAGGAGGCCTACAAACCTGACTCAGTTACACCAGCTTTGTCAGGAGGAATGGGCCAAAATTCACCCAACTTATTGTGGGAAGCTTGTGGAAGGCTACCCAAAAGTTTGACCCAAGTTAAACAATTTAAAGGCAATGCTACCAAATATGAATTGAGTGTATGTAAACTTCTGACACACTGGGATGTGATGAAAGAAATAAAAGCTGAATAAATCTTTTCTCTTACTATCATTCTGACATTTCACATTCTTAAAAATAAGTGGTGATCCTAACTGACGTAGAACAGGGAATTTTTACTAGGATTAAATGTCAGGAATTGTGAAAAACTTGAGTTTAAATGTATTTGGCTAAGGTGTATGTAAACTTTCGACTTCAACTGTCGTCTCGTGTCTGAGCCTTTGAATTGCGACTCCACTTTGTCTTTATACTGACGTTTTGCCTGTTTGATTACCTTAAGGAGGGAATAACTACACTGTTTGTATTCGCCATATTCTCAGTCACTTGCATGGTTAAATGCGATGGTTCGAGCTTTCAGTTTTGCTCGAATATTCCATCTATCCACGGTTCCTGGTTAGGGTAGGTTTTTATTGTCACAGTGGGTACAACATCTCCTATACACTTCTTGATAAACTCAGTCACCGTATCAGTGTATTCATCTATGTTATTCCCGGAGGCTACCTGGACCATATCCCAGTCCGCGTGATCAAAACAATCTTGAAGCGTGGATTCTGATTGGTCAGACCTGCGTTGAATAGTCCTTAGCATGGGTACTTCCTTTTTGAGTTCCTGCCCATAAGGAGGGAGGKGCAAAATGGAGTCGTGATCAMATTTGCCGAAGGGAGGGCGGGGGAGGGTCTTGTAGGCATCTTAGAAGTTGGAGTAGCAGTGGTRGAGGGTTTGAGCAGCGCGACTACTACAGTCAATGTGTTGATGGAACTTCGGTAGCGTTTTTCTCAAATTTGCTTTGTTCAAAACCCAAGCTACAATAAATTCTGCCTCAGCATATGTGGTTTTCAGTTTGCATAAAGTCCAGTGAAGTTGAGGGCCATCGTGGTATCGGCTTGAGGGGGAATATACACGGCTGTGACTATAACCGAAGAGAATTCTCTTGGGAGGTAATATGGTCGGCATTTGATTGTGAGGTATTCTAGGTTAGGTGAACAAAAGGACCTGAGTTCCTGTATGTTATCACAATCACACCATGAGTAGTTAATCATGAAACATACACCCCTGCACTTCTTCTTCCCAGAGCGATATTTATTCCTGTTCTGCGTGATGAACTGAGAACCTAACTGGCTGTACGAACTCAGACGGAGAGCCATGTTCCCGTGAAACAGTGTATGTTACTATCCCTGAAGTCTCTCTGGAAGGAAATCCTCGCCTTGAGCTCGTAAACTTTATTATCCAGAGACTGAACTTTAGCGAGTAATATACTCGGAAGCGGTGGGTCGTGTGCGCGCCTCCTGAGTCGGACTAGAAGTCCACTCCAAGGACCTCTCCTCCACTGGCGGTGTTTTGGGTCAGCCTCTGGAATCAGTTCAATTGCCCTGGGGGGTACGAACAAACGATCAGATTCAGGAAAGTCATATTCCTGGTCGTAGTGCTGGTAATGCTGGTGAGTTACCGCCGTTCTGATATCCAAAAGTTCTTCCTGGCTGTAATAACACCAAAAKAATTATGGGTTAATAATGTAAGAGAACACAAAAAATATTTATACTGCAAAGTTTCCTAAGTGCAAGAAGCACGGAAGCCCTATCTYTCGACGTCATCTGAGCTGTGCTTTATATCGGACATACACTCTGGATGGAATGTAGCCTAAGTGCCAGTCTGTTTGTGATTGACAATGACGGAGCAATGGGGTAGAGAAGAGCACAAAGAGATCTGGCACCAGGCTAGATGGAATGCGCATTTCCTCCAAAACTCACTCCAGTAGAATCCATTGAGACACTGTAGACATGGCAGACATTTTGATAGTGTAATTTGTCTTCTTATCCAAAGCTGAAAGACCTCATCTCAGCTCCCTTGTGTAGTCCCACTGTATTGCTGACCCGGAAAGTAAATGTGTTCCCATGCCACCCAAGAGGCTGGGATCAAAACACATTCATWTTCCCCAGATACCTTCTATGTGGTTTGCAGTCAGACACACAGAGATACACTAGGGATACTGTGACCATGGTAGATGGTTTTCCACTATGGCCTCTGCTCAATAGTCATTYGAAATTCTCTGCTAGTTGTGGCTCAGAAAATCAAGTTAGGTACAATCAGATTCCCTCTGCTTCCTTGGAAGTATTCTGTTGTGATGGGTTGAAACATATGTGCYGACCAGGGGTCAGCAAACATTTTGGCTCAAGGGCCACAGGATTTCGAGCACCGCGCAGATTTTTTTGTAATTGATTTGTTTGTAAAAAATATATTTGCAGGCCAGGAAAAGGACAGTTATTTGAAAAGTCCATTCTAATTTCTACATACTTTCTATCTAGTTTTAGACGTTCAAGAGTAAAAGGGAAGGAAAAAAAAGAAAAAAAGAGTGTTTATCAAAACTCCCGTGGGCTGGATTGAATGGGCCGTAGTTCGCCCATACCTGGTGTAGATGTTTCTTTCTCTACATCTCTCTTTCTCTCCCACTCTGCCCCCCCCCCCTCTCTCTCTGTCTCCCTCCTTTTCTTCTCATTCACTCTCTCCTCTTTGTCTGTGTCTCTCTCCTCAGTCTGGACAAACATGTGCAGTCTCACCACAGGCACCACAAGCCGTTCAGATGCAAGCTCTGTCCTTTTAAGTCTGCTTACCTGAGCCGACTGAAGAGTCATCTGCACAAAGCACACCCAGGTAAAAAACCACACACCTCACTACTCTSTGCTCACCACGACTTCACGGGTGGTCAGTGTTTGTTCTGGGGCGAAACTTCTACTTCCTGTGCCTTCAAGTTTTCACACCCCTTGAATTGTGCAACATATTTGTCGTGTTACAGCCTGAATATAAAATGTATTAACTTTCGATTTTGTGTCACTGGCCTACACACGATACCCCGTAATGTCAAAGTACAATTGTGTTTTTAGTCATTTTTACAAATTAATTAAAACATGGAAGCTGAAATGTCTTGAGTCAATAAGTCAATTATCTGTACGGTCCCTCAGTCGAGCAGTGAATTACAAACACAGATTCAACAACAAAGACCAGGAAGGTTTTCCAATGCCCCTATAGGTAGATCGGTATAAAAAATAAGACATTAATTATCCTTTTGAGCATGGTGAAGTTATTACTTACACTTTGGATGGTGTATCAATACACCCAGTCACTACAAACTCATTTGCCAGAGAGGAAGGAAACCGCTCAGGGATTTCACCTTGAGGCCAATGGTGACTTTAAAACAGTTACGGAGTTTAAATGGCTGTGATAGGAGAAAAACTGAGGATGGATCAACAACATTGTACTTACTTCACAATACTAACCCAATTGACAGAGTGAAAAGTAGGAAGGCTGTACAGAATAAAACATTCCAAAACATGCATCCTGTATGCAATACGGCACTAAAGTGAAACTTTATGTCCTGAATAAAAAAAGTGTTATGTTTMGGGCAAATCCAACACGTCACTTAGAACCACTCTTCATATTTTCAAGCATGGTGGTGGCTGCATCATGTTATGGGTATGCTTGTCATTGGCAAGGACTAGGGAGTTTTTTTAAAATAAAAATAATCTGAGGAAAACCTGGTTCAGTCTGCTTTCCAACACACTGGGAGACAAATTCACCTTTCGGCAGAATAATAACCGAGAACACAAGGCCAAATATACGCTGGCGTGGCTTACCAATACATCATTGAATYTTCCTGAGTTTTTACTTAAATCGGCTTGAAAATCTATGGCAAGACTTGAAAATGGCTGTTCCCAATTAGTGACATTTGCACACGTTGATTATAATATATTTGAACATTTTTTCATACTCTGTCAAGTTGGTTGTTGATCCTTGCGTCTAGCAAGGATCAACAACCAACTTGACAGAGTATGAAAAAATGTCTTAAATAACAATGTTCAAATATATTATAATCAAGGTGTGCAAATGTCACTAATTGGGAACCATACAAAACACCAACATAGAACATTTTAACTTGAACACCCCCTAGTCACGCCTTGACCTACTACACCATAGAGAAACGAGGGCTCTCTATGGTCAGGGCGTGACAGCAAAGCTCTTAGACTTACCCAGAAATATTCACACATGTAGTGATATGTATTGCTTTAATACTTATGTAATCAAGATATATTACTGTTTCATTTTTCATAAATGTTTTTACAAATGTTTTTCTTCCGCTTTGACATGACAGAGTATTTTGTGTAGATCGTTGACAAGAAATGACAATCGAATCCATTTTAAATCCCGCRTTGGAACACAACAAAATGTGGGAAAAAGTCGAGGTGTGTGAATACTTTCTGAAGGCACTATCAGTCGAATTTTGACTCGTCGTTGGCTAAACAGCACAAACTGATCCTGAAACAGACTAGTGGGTTATTGACCACGCCTGTGTATTGGGCTGTGGGCTAGTCTGAATGTCTGACTACCACAGCTGTTTGAGGATCTTAAATCAACACTAATGTCATCATTCCCTTAGTACGTCCCCTATGGGACTATCTTAAACTGAGTCTTGTGGTTGAGTCCATTGAATACCATAGCTATGCGAGTCTTTGGGTGAGTCCCAAATGGTCCAAAAGTAGTGCACTATATAGAGAAAAGGGTGCCATTGCAGACGCAGCCTGTCTATTTTCTCTGTTCAATGTTATGTTTCTTTCATTAGATATTTTGATATTTTCGCAAAGGATTCCGTWGTCTACAGAAATTGATTCCACAGATGCAGCCAGGGAACCAACGCCCGAGCAGAGGGATAGATAGTCAATCATCACAAATGACAATGAGAGTACAAAAAAGTAGTCGTGAATGTTGTCTCAGTTATGACTGGAAAATAACACGGAAAGATGAGTCAACAACAATCAACAGTTGATTCAGACAATCGACTTCCGAACCAGAGCCATTTAGAATTTGATTACATTTTGAAAGTGTTCTGACATGGTCTGTTGGTGGTGGTGTCAAAACACCATGTTTTCTGCTTCTGTTGTATATTGTATCAATCTCACAATCATCCAGCCACTTATTTGCCTGTGGGTTTTGATTGCTGCCTTGGTAATGCGTAATGTGTATACTGTGGAATCCAATACCCATTGGGCACAAACTAGTTGAATCAACGTTG
The DNA here is from genome assembly GCF_002910315.2 of Salvelinus sp. IW2-2015. Lineage (NCBI taxonomy): Eukaryota > Metazoa > Chordata > Actinopteri > Salmoniformes > Salmonidae > Salvelinus > Salvelinus sp. IW2-2015. The sequence continues at coordinate 2,640,482 of NC_036842.1, read as the reverse complement.
TTTCGACGTCATTTGTCAACTCATTGTGACGTAGAATCTACGGGGGAAAATACATTGGATTTGCAAAAAAAAAGTCATCGAAACTGTTGTTTTGAGGATACAATTTCAACCACGGGATTATGTCATCATGGTAACCKATTTTCAACGTAGACGAACCTTGTATAAAACATGTTGAATTTGTACCTTTTGAAACAACGTCATATTTTCAATGTTATYTCCACTATCAGAAAAATAATAATAAGCTGGGCCGCACCATCTACTGGAGAGTTGAACTATCTACAGTACAGTTACTTATTTAGTCTCCCGTCCAGGGTTTTAAATAAGGCCAGCCCTGCTTAGCTTTGTATTTGTCACTGACTACTGCCAATGTGCTATCGTGAGAATGATTATTGAATCTATCTATTAATAACTAAACATATTCACTGTTGCTATCGAAGTCATTRCAAAGGGTAGGTTTAACAGAGAATATTAAATGTYACCYTACTTTATGAGTGATATATCATCAAGGATACTATTTAGGCCTACGGCATTTGAAGTTAGTAACAACTAATGTTTCAATTCAACCCAGGGTTCAACAACAAAAAATGTACAATACGTATAAGCCTAGGACTTCAAGCTTAGGTTGATTTCAGATGTAATCTTCAAGTTAATGATGAATATGTTGGATTCACGTCTCCAGCCGAAAATCAAAGAGAAAGGATAGGAGTAAATCAAATCAAACTTTAAATGCACTTCATGTTGATATTTGGTTGCATTGTCAACCAAACACAATTCATTATTACTTTTGTAGTACAGTAAATAGTCTAAAGTAAATGCCGTCTTGCAAACTATTGTAACAGTATTTGAAGAGTTTATTTTCCAAATGCCATATCCGCCATTTTTTTTTTTTTTTTTTTTTACATTTGTCTGTTTTCTTCAGAAATGATTGCTTATGGGTACCTTCATGTTTGTGTAAAATATTACTGTTCTCAGAATTTTTTTACATCGATTTTAGATCTGCTAAATGACAAAAATGTAAAATGTAAATATTTTACATACAGATCGCACATTATTGTATTGAATAATTTTGATTATTTTATATATATATTGATGTCACAAATGTATCATTTGTACAGTTTTTTTTWATAGAAAATMTAGCTATTTGTTACATTTGACTGTGTAAAACCTAGCAGTACTACTACTTAGAAGAAGTACAGTGAAGATGTATAAATACAGAATATCTGACATTGTATTCCCATTTGAACCTTGGGCCAGATTCTATCAGATCCGTGCTAGCCGACACTTTCTCGTTCTAAACGTCTAACACAAGTGGGACGGGTGTGGCTTCGTGACAATGACCACAGGAGCAGCCGCTCTGATTTGACAGCTCTACCTCAGACACCGCCAAAGCATAACCTATGCGGGTGTCGGCTATCGCCGGTTAATGCTTGATCTGATCTAGGCCTTTGGTGTGCTTTTAAATAGTTGAAAGTGCAGTGTTTTGATGACAACTAAACCAAAAATCAAACAATGTTTTTTTATTGGAATTCGGTTGTCCTTTCAGATGGTTTGAAGCATTGCGATAACACATTTGGGAATTCAACAAACTACTTACTCTCCTTTTGAGTGTGAATAAAGATTGAAATCTCATTGATCAACATCTCAACTAAATATGACAAACATTTTCACGTCGAAATGACATGGTGTGCACAGTGGGTAACGTGTGTTGTGTGAATGCTGGTTCTCTCGATAAGGTACAAAAGTCATTCAAGGGTAGATTAGCAGAAAATGAGTGTCAACACCCCTCTTTTCAGATCCGTCGGCAGGCGCTGGCTCTGTCTGTCTGGCTGAAAGCTTTTGGGCTTACTATACTAGTATCAAGCCAATCGATTTTCCTTTGAATGGACTGAGGGTGGTCATCATAAAAAGTGTAAAAAATAGAAAATTGGTGACAGAGGCAGATTTTTGTGTCTTGTGCTACTCGAAGTCTGAACACTGACTGACATGCTCAACTCTATACTAAGTTGGATAAAGCCACTCTCAAAAGAGTTTCTCTCTGACCAAAGTTTATGCTCCTTTGCCAAAGAGATAGTCCTTGGTTTTGCTCTCAGTCTTTTTCTTTTTAGTTGGGTTGAACTGTGACTTGGGCTTTAACGAAATGATAATTATATATTTGTTTACCTCGTTTTAGCAGGGAGTCCCATTGAAACCAAGCCTGGTTTCAAACATACAACGTAATAAAAACATACAATACTACAAGCAATTTAAGAACAAASACAATGAGGTCCTTRGTGAACAACTTGAACTGCCCTACAGGCACCAGACCATCAAAGTGCAGAAGMSGTTTGCAGATTTCCTAATTKTTTAGTGATCAACGGGAKCTCTAGAGTTAGCCATCCCTGCTATTGGGTCTGGTAACTCGTATGTCTGTAATTTAACAATGAAGTAAGGTATCGTGGAAGTTTGCACTAGAAGGCTTTATAAACAAAAACAGAGCAGTGAATTGATCTACGAGACTTAAGAGAGGTCCATCCTACTTTCTGAGAAAGAATGTAGTGATGTATACTGAACCTATTGGTGTAGTAAAAYGTAGTGCACTATGATAAACTGCGTTCAATACAGTGGCAGCTGKATTCATATAGACAATATCACCATAYTCTAAAGTCGGAATYAATGTCGACTGAATTATTATTTTCTGCTATATAACGAAAGGCATGACATATTCCTATAAAATAAGCCCATTTTAAATCTTAATTTCTTAACTAACTCATTAACATCCTTTCTGAAAGATTTGCGTCAWTCCAGATGCCCAGATYTTTATAAGCGGGGACACGATCAATGAGGGCACCATCAAATGTACATAWTTATAKATAAATCATCAGYTACATTTTTACGTGAATTAGAAAATAACATATACTGTACTTGGTTTCACCTGCATTAAGTACCAATTTGAATTCAACGAAGGCTTTCTGCAGGGCATTAAAGGCCGACTGGAGCTCCGAAAGAGCCTGGCCGACCGTGGGGGCAATGGCATACACAACAGTGTTATCTGCATACAGGAGTATAGTATGTAAAAAATAAAAAATAAAAAAAATGTTTGCAGAAAGACAAATATTGTTTATATAGACAGTAAAAAGTACAAGACCTAAAATTGACCCTTGCGGGACACCTTTCATAATGTCAAAGAAACCTGACTTAACACCATCAGAAGAAACCCATTGTGTCCTGTCTATCAGGTAATTTTCAAACCAATTGCAGACTAAAAGAAAGGAGGACCAAGGCACTCTTCATATAATTKATTAAAATGCCTTTATTAGTATGGCATGTTCAATAGAAACAAAGTTGTTGTTTTTTTACGACGCGTTTCGGCTGCATGGCCTTTGTCAGGGAGTACAGACTGCCTGACCCAGGCCAATGTTAGACAGTCTAAGAATGAATAATGGAACATCAACAGTGTCGAAAGCCTTTGGCAGGTCTATTAAAAGGGCAGCACAATGCTGCCTTTTGTCAATGCTATTTACAATGTAATTTATTACCAAAGAAGCAGCAGATATACGTAGTTTAGACATCGGGCGATAATTTTTCATGTCCGAGGGGGTCATAATATAACTGCGAGATTCATGAAAGATTGATTTCATTCCTGTTTACTCTTGACACACACAGGCGTCTTTAGGTCCTTTAAAAAGTGCTTTATAAAACCCTTCTATCATTATTATTTTACAGGCGAGAACACGTATAAGTGCTTGTCCTGCCCCTTCTCCTCAATGACTATCAGCCAACTGAAGGAGCACTCTCTGAGGGACCARGGGCAGGCCCTGACCCTCCCCAAGCTGCGCGCTGGCACTACCACCCACACCCAGGTTCCCCAGGCCGGCCACGCCCCCCAGATCAGGCCCTTCAGGCTGGGCTCAGATCCTCACCAGACACCCCRGACCTCTGACCTTGACGGTAAGAGCTCCATCTGTAGCATCTAACAGATTGGCWGACTTTTATTGATCTTAGAGTTTTTGGTTTGATTTATTTTTTGTCTTATTTATTTCTTATTTATTTCTTCTTTATTTACCAAGAAAGTCACAATTGGATAGACATCTCTTTTTCAAATGAGCCCTCATTTATAATTTATTCGCTGATATGCAGTTTAGGAGCCATTGACAGAAGGAYCCGTTCAGGAGCTGTTGACACAAATGCACATTTTCAATTACTACCAGTACAAGTCTTATTCATTTCAAGTCTGGAGAGCATCAAAACTCAACAGGGCAGCCCATTTCACCGCTTTGGGAAACATTGTGGTAGGAGTAAAAACATGGTCTTCCTCTGAAATCACAGAATTCACGTTGTTAGACCTGATCAAACAGGATATATCCTTCTGTTTGTGCCCATGACTGGTTCCCAGAAGGTGTTAATCTAGCGTGTCAGGTGCCCGGCTCTCCATGTGTCCAACCGACCGTCCGCTCTGTTCTAGAATGTTCTTGGCAGCTGTCATCTGCTGCTGGCACAATGGAATTTTCCCTCTCGGTGGAAGTGGAACACAAAACATGGAACACAGACAGAGCAGCGCAGAGAAGCATTATGGAATGCCACCGCCATGTCACCGTTGGCTACAGAAAACAAATTAAGCATTGAGGAGGACCAGAGCCTCTCAAATATCTCTCTCGCACTCTCAATCTTTGTAGCTTGGTAACACGGTAAAGCTGGTGGATTGCTTGCTGAACRTTCAGTTAGGTGTAGAGTTTTAAGCTATGAACGATCTAGTCTGTTGCTTGACTGTCCGTGATCGTAATGATACTAGTGTAAAACGATTTTTACGATGACGAGCTATCGTGCTGGATGGAGGCTGCTACAGTTTTAATTTGATCACCCTGTTGTAGAACTTTCCTGCAATGCAGGACATTAAAAACTTGTGGTGTCTTTGAAGTTTTAAAGGGCTTCGGAAGTTTATAATTTCCACTTTGAAGATGGCTTGCTTTCTCTCTTTGGTTGATCTTCTAGACTCCCCAACGGCTCTGCTGCTTACTGCTCCCTCCATGGTGGTTTTGCACTATTAAATACAGTACCAGTTTAAAGTTTGGACACACCAACATTGTAGAATACATTGTAGAATATTGTAGAATATAGTGAAGACATCAAAACTATGAAATAACACATATGGAATCATGTACTACCCAAACAAATGTTAAACAAATCAGAATATCTTTAATATTTTAGATTCTTCAAAGTAGCCACCGTTTTCCTTGATGACAGCTTTGCTGTCACACTCTTGGCATTCTCTCAACCAGCTTCATATTATGGCAAGAACAGCTCAAATAAGCAAAGAGAAACGACAGTCCATCACAACTTTAAGACATTAAACGTCTGTCAATGCCGAACATTTCAAGACCTTTGAAATGGTCTGGAACCCCCCTCTAAGGATACCATACCTGGTTGAGCGGGGTGCTGGCATTGGAATTCAGAGATGAGGCCTGGTTCCAGGATGTCCCTAGTGGAGACCCAGCACCTCTCTTCCGGGCCATAACCCTCCCAGTCAACCAGGTATTGGAATCCCCTACCCCGAGGTCAAACCTTCAGGAGACGTCTCACCCTGTATGCCGGTTGGCAGTCAATGATACGGGGGAGAGGGGTGGGCCTGGAAACAGGAGACAAAGGGCTGTGAGACATGGGTTTACATCTAGACATGAAAAGTAGGAAGTATGGGGAGAGTACGGGGAAACAGAGGACAAACAGCAGAGGGGCTAATGATCTTGGATCAGTGGGAAAAGGTCTCAGCTTCCGGGGTTGTAACCACAGGGCTATAGCGGCGTGCCAGCGCATCCACCTTAACATCCTTGGGTACCGGTCGGTGTTGCGGAAGCGAATTGGCCCGGGCCTTACTGAACCTCTCCCGAAGGTCCTGGTACTCCGTGGGACTGGCGGTAAGGTTCGGGGCAATTTCCAAGCCCCCAGGAATACGTCCCGGGGCAGGCAGAGCTGATTTCAGGCAATGAGTGTGGCAGAACGGGCTCCAGCCCACGACAGCACCAGTAGACCAGTCAATCAAGGAATTGTGTCGCTGGAGCCAAGAGAATCCCAATACCAGAGGAACCTACGGAGACTCAATTAGCAGGAATTGGATCGTCTCGCTGTGGTTCCCCGACACTCGTAGGTTGATGGGGGTGGTATGGTGGGTGACCCGGCCTATAGAGTGCCCGTCTAGCGCTCTAACACTCATGGGATTGAGTGGGGATGCCCAGCTCGGACGCCAGGGTAACGTCCATAAGACTCATATCGGCCCCCGAGTCAATGAGTATCTGGATAGACTTGGACTGGTCGCCCCACAGCAGGGTGGCATGGAGAGGGGGGCGAGTAGGGGGAGAAGCAAAATGGTCCTTAAGACCCACCAGAGTACTCATTCCTACAAATGAGCTAGGACTCTTGAACGGACAGGTAGACACATAATGACCGGCAGTACCGCAATACAGACAACTCTGGGTGTTAAGTCTGCGTACGCATTCGGCTGGAAACAGCCTAGCCCTGCCGAGCTGCATCGGCTCGGGAAGAGATAAATCAGTAGACTTCGGATCCTCTCAGGGGCGTAGACGCCAGGGACTTCCGGAGTTCATCAGATGCAAGGTGGGATCCTTGAGTGAGTGATTGGAACTGCAATCAGACCTCTTCTCCCTCCTACGTTACCATAGCCGTCCATCAAGCCAGATGGTTAAAGCGATGAGTGAGTCGAGATCCATCTGTAGTTCCCGGGCTGCAAGCTCGTCCTTTACTTCCTCCGATAAGCCGTGTAGGAACGTGTCGAACAGCGCTTCCGGGTTCCAGGCACCATCCGCTGCTAGCGTGTGGAAATCCACCGCATAGTCTGCCACACTGAGGGAGTCCTGCTGAAGCTGGAGCAACTTCCGGGCAGCCTCTCTCTCGGACACCAGAGCCTCAAAAAACTTTTCTCACCTTCGCAACGAATACCTCCAGACTGAGGCAGTCGGCGGATTGTTGCTCCCACACCGCCGTGGCCAAGGCGAGTGCCCTCCCGGACATCAGTGTAATGTACGCTATACCCGAGCGGTCCGAGGGGAACGAAGAGGGCTGCAGCTCGAAAACAAGGGAGCACTGGGAGAGAAAGGCCCGGCAGGTTCTGGAATCTCCATCGTAGCGCTCCGGGGGAGGTAAGCAGGGTTCCGGTGCTGCTACCAGCTGGGACCCCTTCCATCAGACCGCGAAGCAAATCCTCGTGCCTACCAATGGTGGCTCCTTGGGAGGAGATGGCGTTGCGGAGCTGGTCCAAGTCTGCTGGGTCAGTCATGGCCAGTTCGTACTATCAGGTTTCAGGTAAGACCCAAATGCAGAAGTAACAATGTTTATTACAGGGACAGGCAAACGACAGGTCAAGGCAGGCAGGGGTCGATAATCCAGAACAGAGGCAAAGGTACAGGACGGCAGGCAGGGTCAGGGGCAGGCAGAGTGGTCAGGCGGGCTCGGAGTCAGGACAGGCAAGGGTCAAAACCAGGAGGGCGAGAAAAGAGACAAAACAGGAGCTGAGACAAAACTTATAGAACAAAAACAATAAAGTGAATAAACGAAACGTGACGCTACATGCAGTGCAGAAAGCAACTACACACAAACATAGTCAAGATCCCACAAATCACAWTGGGGAAAATGGCTACCTAAATATGATCCCCAATCAGAGACAACGATAAACAGCTGCCTCTGATTGYGAACCATAATCAGGCCAACATAGGTATATAATTCCCCTAGATAACCCACCCTTAATCACACCCGACCTAACCAACATAGAGAATAAACAGCTCTCTATGGTCAGGGCGTGACAGTTAGACTGCAGAGTGAAGGAAAAGCAGTCAACAAGTGCTCAGTATATGTGGGAACTCCTTCAATAATGTTGGAAAAGCATTCCAGGTGAAGCTGGTTGAGAGAATGCCAATAGTGTGCAAAGCTGCCGTCAAGGCAAAGGGTGGCTACTTTGAAGAATCTAAAATATGTTTTGATTTGTTTAACACTTGTTTGCTTTCTACATGATTCCATATGTGTTGTTTCATAGTTTTGATGTCTTCACTATTATTCTACAAAGTAGAAAACAGTTTAAAAAATAAAGAAAAACCTTTGAATGAGTAGGTGTGTCCAAACGTTTGACTGGTATTGTATCTCTTGGACAGAGGTATTGGCTCTGCTACTCCTATTTAAAAAGACAGATTACCACTTTCTCAAACTGTACCTGCCATCTCACCTACATATTTTCCTCTTTTACAGAGAAAAMATTGCTGTTATGAATCAGGTGTGGCATTGTTCGATTTAAGACCTTTTCGTGACCCGCTTTAAATGACGTGCAGCTTGTAAAGGCTTCATAAATCCTTGATAAACACTACATAAATGTGTCACATATCATCTTTAGTTGTATTTCATGCTCTATGAAGGGTTAATAAATGTGACATAACTGTGGCATAACCACCAATGTCAAATATGACATAAACCTGTGTTTTAAGTACCYCTTAATAAAGGCTTTATACATCATAATAGATTGAGGCGTCACAAAGAATTTATAACCGTGGCATGCATATTTGTAGAGCATTGCAATGCCAGGGTAGTGGGTTCTATTCCCGGGACAACCCATAAGTGGAAATGTATGCGCGCACGCATGACTGCAAGTCGCTTTGGATAAAAGTGTKTGCTAAATTGCATATATTATATTACTCTAACCAMTTCTAGGATGTCCCAACCGCTTTTTCTCTTGGGTGCAACGCCAATACTGAACCTGACCTCAACTTTCCCTAAAATGCTGGACTACAGGATGAGACACTTTAAAGTGCAGTCATGCACAGCAAATTAATGAAATGTATAAAATTACATTGTTGGACTTTTGGAAACTTAATGTATGTGTATTGTTTAAAAAAATAAGGAAATGTATGGTTTAACCATGTCTTTAATGTTTATATGTGTTACCTYTTAGTGATAATTCCCTATGTGATAATTCCCCATTTGTGTTTCCATCATTAAGCCGTTATGTATGTGTCATGAATGACCAAAAGTGTCTGACTTGATATACTGAACAAGTGTCTGTCCAACGTTTCAAGAGCTGAAATAAAAGATCCCATACATTTTCCAAAATGCTTATTTCGCTCAAAATTGGTGCACAAATTTGTTTACATCCCTGTTAACGAGCATTTCTCCTTTGCCAATATAATCCATTCACCTGACAGCTGTGGCATATCAAGGAGCTGATTTAACAGCATGATCAATACACAGGTACACCTTGTGCTGGGGACAATAAAAGGCCACTCTAAAATGTGCAGTTTTATCACACAACACAATGATGGGGACGACAAAAGGCCATTCTAAATTGTGCAGTTTTGTCACACAACACAATGCCACAGATGTCTCAAATTTTGAGGGAATGTGCAATTGGCATGCTGACTGCAGGAATGTCCACCAGAACTGTTGCCAGAGAATTGAATGTACATTTCTCTACCATAAGCCTCCTCCAACGTTGTTTTAGAGAATTTGGCAGTACATCTAACCAGCCTCACAACCGCAGACCACGTGTAACCYCACCAGKCCAGGACCTCKACATCCYGCTTCTTCACCTGCGGGATTTTCTGAGACCAGCCACTCAGACAGCTGATGAAACTGTAGGTTTGCACAAATTTCTACACAAACTGTCAGAAACTTCCTCAGGGAAGCTCATCTGCGTGTTCGTCGTCTTCAGCGGCAGGGTCTTGACCTGACTGCAGGTTCGGCGTCGAACTTCAGTGTGAGATGCTCATCTTCCGATTGGCCACTGGCGCACGCTGGAGAGTGTGCTCTCAATGGATGATCCGGTTTACCCCCCCCCCCCCCCCCCCGCCCCCCCTAACTTGTACCCGGAGAAGTGGAAGACAGCGTGTACGGGTATGTGGTGGCAATTTCCTGATGTCAACGTTGTGAACAGAGTGCCCCGTGATGGCGGTGGGGTTATGGTATGGGCAGGCATAAGCTACAGACAGCTAAGCACATTGCATTTTATTGATGGCAATTTGAATTCACAGAGGTACCGTGTCGAGATCCTGATGCCCATTGTCGTGCCATTCATCCGCCGCCATCACCTCTTGTTTCAGKATGATAAKGCARYGCCCCATGTCGCAAGGATCTGTACAGAATTTCTGGAAGCTGAAAATGTCCTAGTTCTTCCATGGCCTGCAAACTCACCAGACATGTCACCCATTAAGCATGTTTGGGATGCTCTAYATTGACATGTACGACAGTGTGTTCCACTTACCGCCAATATCCAGCAACTTCCCACAGCCATTGAAGAGGAGTGGGACAACATTRCACAGGCCACAATCAACAGCCTGATCAACTCTATGCGAAGGAGATGTGTCACGATGCATGAGACAAATTGTGGTCACACCAGATACTGACTGGTTTTCTGGTCCACACCCTTAACTTAAAAAAAAAAAGATATCTGTGACCAACAGATGCATATCTGTATTCCCAGTCATCAAATCCATAGATTAGGGCCTAATTAATTCATTTCAATTGACTGATTTCCTTATATGAACTGTAACTCAGTCAAATCTTTGTTGCATGTTGCGCTTTAATTTTAGTTTAGTGTAGTAAGTACAGCGTCATATGATAKGTCTTTATGGATGTGTCATGAATGACCGAAGGTGTCTCCCTTCAAACAAAGTATTACAGGACACTACATAGTGTCAATGAATAGGTTATTAACGTCCTGCTGATGAATGAAGGTTCTCTCATTATTCACAGGTTAGTGTAGGTAGGGTGTGAGAGGTATTTGAATGGGTTGATGGACCTGCTAAGTTTGTGTGCGTGAGTGTGTGTGTGTCAGAGCCAAGATGATTTTGGAGTAGTCTTACGTGAGACAACCGCACCAGGTATTCGTCTTCTGTTCCCATGCTGGAGACCAGGGCTTGATTGCAATCTGTTACAATGGTGCCAACATGTTGTGGCTGATCTTTCAACGGGGGAGTGGGTGAATGTGTCAAAGACCTGACTAGGATCCAACATCCAACATAAGGAAATTGGAAAGTGTGGTTTCTTCTGGAAACAAATGACCTGTTCTTCAGTATCAGGACCAAGGTGAGAGAACAGTCACTAATAGTCGCAGAACCCAGAAGAACTGAGGGGCAGAACTAAGCAGTACTAGAGATGGTGGTTTTTAATAAAAGGACAAGATTTCAGGCAAAGAAATAAACCACCACGTCCAAAAAATAAAGCCAAGAGGCACAAAATGGTATCCTCCAAAATACAAAGAAACTCCACAAAAGTGGTAAAAACAGCAGGGAAAAAAGACCTGCAAAAGACTACTCACAATACACAAGCACTAAACCAGAGAACCTCTGGAAAATCCAATAAGAGAAAAATATATGTTTCACAACAAGGCTGGGGCTGGGTGCTAACATACAAACACTGAGCAAAGAAACTGAGGACCACACAGGGTTTAAATAACTGAACAAGGGACGACACAAGGTGCAACAATACATTAGAAGCAAGGAAAAAACAAAAGGTACAAAAAAGGTGCAATGGGGACATCTAGTGACAAAACTTGAACAGTCCTGGCAAAACCTGACACTTCAGTACACAAACCACACACAAAACAATATAACGAGCCATACCGTGCATTGATGGACCTAGTCAGGTCTTTGACACATTCACCCACTCCCCGTTGAAAGATCAGCCAAAACAATGTTGGCACCATTGTAAAGATTGCAATCAAGCCCTGGTCCTCCAGCATGGGAACAGAAAGACAATACCTGCGGTGTTGTCTCACGTAAGACTACTTCCAAAATCATCTTGGCTCTGACACACACACACTCAAGCACAAAACTTAGCAGGTCCATCACCCATTCAAATACTCTCTCACACCTACCTACACTCAACCTGTGAGATAATGAGAGAACCTTCCTTCATCAGCAGGACGTTAATAACCTATTTATTGACACTATGTAGTGCCCTGGTAAATACTTTGTTAAGGGAGACAACTTTCGGTCATTCATGACACATCCATAAAGACTTATATATGACGCTGTAACTTACTTAACTAAACTAAAATTAAAGCGCAACATGCAACAAAGATTTGAACTGAGTTTCCAGTTCATATAAGGAATCAGTCAATTGAAATGAATTAATTAGGCCCTAATCTAGGATTTGATGACTGGGAATACAGATATGCATCTGTTGGTCACAGATTATTTAATTAAGTAAGGGTGGTGGATCAGAAAACCGGTCAGTATCTGGTGTGGACCCCCATTTTTGCTCATGCACGCGACACATCTCCCTTCGCATAGAGTTGATCAGGCTTGTTGCATTGTGGCGTTGAATGTTGTCCACTCCTCTTCAATGGCTGTGGGAAGTTGCTTGGATATTGCGGTAAGTGGAACACACCTGTGCGTACATGTCAATTTAGAGCATCCCAACATGCTTAATGGGTGACATGTCCTGGTGAGTTTGAGGCCATGGAAGAACTGACATTTTCAGCTTCAGAAAATTCTGTAGCAGATCTTGCGAAACAGAATGGGGCTGTGCTTTATCATTGCTGAAAACAAGAGGTGATCGGCGGGGATGAATGGCACACATGGGCAATCAGGATCTCGACAGCGGTACCTCTGTGAATTCAAATTGCCATCAATAAATGCATTGTGTTTAGGTTGTCTGCGTAGTTTATGCCTGCCCATACATATACCCACCGCCATCACGGGGCATCTGTTACACAACGTTGACATCAAGGAATTGCCTCCACCACATACCCGTACACGCTGTCTTCATCTCCGGGTAACAAGTTGAAACCGGGATTCATCATGAAGAGCACACTTCTCCAGCGTGCCCAGTGGCCATCGA
>NC_036842.1:2625533-2627647 GCF_002910315.2 Salvelinus sp. IW2-2015 | reverse complement strand
CTTTCATCAAGATAAGTGTTTTTCGGTATAATGCCGTCTCCAGGCTATTGCGCACACAGCACATCTAAGCCTGAGATATCAACCATTCAATGTTGGCCTTAGAATTCTATGGTCACGCCCACTATGGGAGTGACCTGACTGAGTTTGCTGGTCGTCACTATTTAACKCAGCCACAAAGTAATAATTCTGGCTAAACKCTGTCCATTTCCATAATTTKTCTTCTTAAAATTGGATTTWAAACTTAAACCTAATTAATGAAGGCCAAGTTTGATGCATTGGTCCACCAGACCTTCCACACGRGGTGGACCAATGCATCAAACTCGGCCTTCATTTTGGCCTTCATTAAAATATTAGGTGTAATCTGAATAACATGACTTCACTTTAGAGAGCGTGCCATCCTTCAGCACAACACGTCACCCTTTATAAAGCACACATTCATATCATATCGACATAGAGGGTTATGTCACCTTTTGACATTGGTGATTATGTSACACAGTAAGGCCACGTTTATGAACCCTTTATAGAGTACGACATATGGTTACAGATTCTTCAACACATTTATGTAGTGCTTATGAAGGCCTTATGAACGCCTTTATAAGCTGAACGTCATTTCAAGCGGGACCCAGTTTTCTTTCCCGAGTAAGAAAGAAATGCGTTTTTCCCCAAAAATCTGTCTTTCTGCCGGCTTCTGCGCTCACTTCATCTTGCCACTGCTGAATGAAGTATTTTTTCACATGCAGACATCCTTTTACCGGCACTTGGTTTTATTTGTTGATGTGGTGTACTCTGGGAAGTAGGACAAGTAGATGAGGTTGCTCACTGATATTATACACTACACTGGGAATGGGGGGGGGGGTTGCAGTGACAATCACAGGCACAGTTCTGGGATGTTATAGTAGAGCTGTGGTGGGGATTGAATTCCATTCCAGAATCCTCTGGAATTCCAGAAGCAAAATCCATTCTGATTCCGAAGCGATGTTTACTTATTTGGGTCTTTTGGGTAAATCCTCACACTTCTCAGATTCTGGAAGGGTGTTCGGGAAGTTACGGTATCCTGGTTAATGGTAGTATTTCCTCATGATTATCATTTACCGTGTCCACACTCGGCCCTTCTCTGTAATTACAGTTGAAGTCGTAAGTTTACATACAAATTAGCCAAATACATTTAAATTCAGTTTTTCACAATTGCTGACATTTAATCCTAGTAACAATTCCCTGTCTTGCGTCAGTTAGGATCACCACTTTATTTTAAGAATGTGAAATGTCCTCAACTCACTCTACAAAATGTACTATGTTAAACAAACTATAGTTTTGGCAAGTCGGTTAGGACATCTACTAAACAATTTATTACACACATAGATTATTTCCTTCTAATTCACGTACTCACCAATGCCAGTGGGTCAGAAGTTTACATTTACACTAAGTTGTCCGTGGCCTCTTAAACAGCATGGAAAATTCCAGAAACATGATTCATAGCTGTTAGAAGCTTCTGATAGGCTAATTGACATAATTTGAAGTCAATTGGAGGTGTACCTGTGGATGTATTTCAAGGCCTACCTTCAAACCAGTGCCTCTTTGCTTGACATCATGGGAAAATCAAAAGAAATCAGCCAAGACCCAGAAAAAAAATTGTAGACCTTCACAGTCTGGTTCATCTTGGAGCAATTCCAAACGCCTGAAGGTACCCTTCATCTGTACAAACATATGTACGCAATATAAACACCATGGGACCACGCAGCCGTCATACGCTCAGGGAAGAGACGCCGTTTCTGTCTCCTAGAGAATTAACGTCCTTGGTGCAAAAAGTGCAAATCAATCCCAGAACAACAGCAAAGGGACCTTCTGTGACAGATGAGTACAACTGGGTACCAAAAGTATCCTATATCCACAGTATAAACGAGTCCTATAGTCTACCATGACTGAAGAAGCCGCTCAGCAAGCCGAACGAAGCCTCTTGCCTCCAAAACCGCCCACTCGAAACAAGCCAGACTAGGTTCGCAACTGCACATGGGACAAAGGTCGTTACTTTTTGGAGAGAAATGTCCTCTGGTCTGATGAAAACCAAAAATAGAACTGTTGCCATAATCGACCATTCGTTAATCTTCTCTCTTTTT
>NC_036842.1:2562304-2625261 GCF_002910315.2 Salvelinus sp. IW2-2015 | reverse complement strand
GGTTGAAAAACGACTTTTAATGACTCCAACCTAAGTGTATGTAAACTTCCGACTTCAACTGTATATGATATTAGTATTTAGCAGACACTTTTATCCAAAGCGACTTACAGAACTGTCAGAACTGAATATTGACAGTGACACACTTCTCTCTCTCAGACGCTGGGTACCTGCATGAGACAGCGGACGTGAGGCGGCAGATCAGTCACTACCAGGTGGCGTCTCGTAGTCATGTGACATCCTCCAGCCCCACCGCCCGGCCCCAGGCTGCGAGCTCTGACACTCGGCCGGAAGGCATCCTGACCTGCGAGTTCTGTGAGTTCAGTTCGGGATACATGCAGAGCCTGAGACGCCACTACAGGGACCGACACGGAGGCAAGAAACTGTTCAAGTGCAAAGACTGCTCCTTCTTCACCTGCTCCAAGTAAGGAAATTAATATTACAGTATATTATARATACATTATATATACATTATATTACCAACATAAGATGGTCTCCTTTTCAATTTCAATCACGTCCTCTTTCCTCCTTCTCAAACCGCATTGGAYGAGAGGTCCCTCGTTTCGGACCTTCTCCTCCAAAACAGTTTGAGAAAGTGGAGAGGAGAGTGGACGTAAGAAATCACGGAGAGACAAATTGGGAAAGAGCCTATGTCTTCCTGTTCTTCTTTTTATGATGGTTGTTTGACAACAGAGTTGTGGGTTGTTTCTCCTTATGTCCATTCGGGCCTCACTAAATCTATTCTGTTCTTCTCAGGTCGACATTCACCATGCATGTGGAAGCAGGACACACTGTGGTTCCGGAGGAGGGTCCCAAAGACCTACGCTGTCCCCTCTGTCTCTACCACACCAAATACAAGAGCAATATGATCGACCACGTCGTCCTGCACAGGGGTAAGCCAAGCCAAAACCTGTGATTACTTGTTTTACGTGCTCGAATATTGTTAAGACAACTTAGAGGTAATAACTGTTAGTGCCAGGTGGAAGGAGCTCATTGAGTCCTCCTGAAAGTCAAAGCTGTACTAGTATTGCAGTGCCAGACATCACGCCGTATTGTCGCACACCAAAATGCACGAGCAAATGTCGCACACCAATTAGCTGTACTTACTAAGTTACAACTTCACGGTTGGAGGTGCTGTGATGCTGTTGACACAATATTTATCTCTTTCTCTCSCTCACTCCCTCCCTCTACCCTCTCCTTCCCTACCCCAGAGGAGCGTGTGGTGCCCCTGGAAGTGTCTCGCTACACGCTGTCTCGCCACCTGGCCGGCGGGGTGTTCCGCTGCCACAAATGCACCTTCACCTGCTCCAGCGACCAGAGCCTGCAGCGGCACGTCACCGAGCACAACGAGACGAAACCCTACCAGTGCCAACTGTGCTACTACGACAGCAGGCAGCGCTACCAGCTGGAGACACATCTCCGAGACGAGCACAAGGTAGGGCAGAACTACAAGTCCCAGCATGCACCCCGGCTCAACCATACAGTCAGCTGTTTTAATACAAGTACCCGGAGAGCTAACATTTGGTAGGATGGGTSGGCTTTAAAAGAAAATGATCCAAAAGGATTTAGTTACTGTTTAAAGCAGGCTGTTTTCTAAGGATGTCGTCCTGAGACAATCACGAGATCGTATCAACTTGTACACAGTTACGTTTTGGCACACTTTAACCTCAGAGATGAAAGCCCAAAAGGCTTGGATACCTTGATTGTAAAACAATGGCTTCAATTGGTCTTTAGTGTTTTTAATATCGGTGTCGAATAAGCGATGCGTTATTTCAGTACTTTATCATGATATCTCCATGGCATGCGGATATAATGTGCTTACCGATAAAAGGATCCGTGGTCATACAGAGTAGATCATGCCGGATGATTTAAAATCCCACACACATATGCTTGGTAGGAAGAAGCTGCCTGCTATCTATTCTGAGTGCATATCACAAATAATAGGTTTCATTTCCCTTAGTCCCATAATGGGGATAATGCATGAGATGCCGAGCGAGGTCACATGGCATTTCATGAGGTTGAAGTATACATTAAACTTAAAAGGGCACAGACGGAGGCAGCAGTGCGAGCTCCCTTTCAAGGGAAGGAGGAGAGAAGTCACTCTTACTGTGTGCTCGTTGTTGGCCAATTACAGCAACTCTTTCTGACATGATACCTGTCACTCATAGTGTGTGGTGAGGTGCTCATAGATTGTAAAATAAAAATGTACTTCTTGTTGAATAAACACATTATATACGGTACCACTAAACATGAGCAACTTGAACTGCCTGTAGAATGTGTATTCAGAGACAGTCCCATTGGGCAGCAGGTTAAAAGGACTTCATTACAACCTGCTCACAACCAGAATTTGTTGTTTCAGTGTCAGTAATACCCAATGGGGTCTTCATACTCAGTGATGTAGTGGGAATTAAAAGAAACTGCCATTCACAGTGAACAAAGGAACACTTCCTATACTTTCAATGCATTTTTACTCTAAAGGCGTTTACCCTTCCACTGCAACACTGATCATACTGATAAATCAATTATTAATTAACCAATCAATCATACCTCTGTCTTTTGTTGTTGATCAGGTGATCCGTAACTTTGAGTTGATGGGGCAGGTCAACCTGGATCGGCTGGATGCTATAAAGGAGAGGAACAGTAGTGCCGGGGAGGAAGAGGAGAGAGAGGAGGATGGATTAGGAGCGATGGAGGAAGAGATTGTGGAGGATGAAGTGGAGATGGAGGAGAGTATAGATGAAGAGCTAGAGCAGAAGGAGGAGGAGGAGAATAGGATTGAAGAGGAAGAGGCAGAAAAGCCAGCTCCAAAAGGTAAACAAGGATCTTCATCGTCATTATTGATGTGACTAACAACTCAGTGGCCTTGTGGTTAGTGTCCGKCCTGAGATTGGAAGGTTGTGAGTTCAATCCCTGGCCGAGTCATACCAAATACTGTAAAAATGGGACCTGATGCGTCTCCGTTTGGAACTCAGCATTAAGGAGATGGATTGTGGGTAAGGCCCTGCGATAAACTAGGGTCCTGTCCAGGGTGTGTACTTGTACATCAAGCTGCCTCACGCTACAGAAACAGGAGATAGTTTCCTTCCCTATGACATTTACATTACATTTAAGTCATTTAGCAGACGCTCTTATCCAGAGCGACTTACAAATTGGTGCATTCACCTTATGATATCCAGTGGAACAACCACTTTACAATAGTGCATCTAACTCTGAGCCATCCTGGCTCGCACAAGCCAAGGCTCATTCAAGGCTACTTACTTACTACTAACAATATGACTAACAATGCCAAATCCATCTCTGTTGGCTGCTACCAAAAGGGTTGGGCTCAGTCCCATTTCAGTGCAGTCAATTCAGAGAGGTGAACTGAAATTCCAAGTCAGTTACTTCCTGGATTTAAATGGGATTCACTCCAACCTTGTAATCTGACATGACTGGGTCTCTGCTGTATCTGTCTGGGCTGATGTCGTATCATGCGCCCCTCTCATCATGCTGATCTCTGTCTGTTCCCCAGACGTCCCAGTAGTTTCCCCCAGCAGCAGCAGTGTGACTGCCTCCGCTGAGAAGCGCTTCCCCTGTGAGTTCTGTGGTCGCTGCTTCACTAACAGCATAGAGTGGGAACGACACGTCCTCCGACACGGCATGTAAGTCTCTTTCTCTCTCTCTCTCTTCCTACCTCCGTCTCTCCTTCTGCCTCACACACATACTTTCTCACTCCCTCCCTATCTCTCTCTCTCCTTACCCCTCTTCCTCCCTTCCTCTTTCTTCTGCATGTTTTCCCCCCGATATGTTCCTGTGGTAATGGACATTGACCTTTCCCCCTCTCATCATAATACAGGACTGTTACCAACAGCAGAACAGACACTAGCACCAACCCAGCAATAGACGCATCAGCCTCAGCTCTGCCTTCTATTGGCTCYTCGACCATTGGGACGATGACGGACAGAGGAGTGGACCTATCTAGCAACGGCATGGAAGTGGAGAAAGAATATGCCTCCGACCTATTACAGAGTAGTAACAATCTGAATGAGGAAGACAACAAAGAAATGCTTGAAACCAAAAAATGACATATAAGAAGATGGAAGAGAAGAGTACTGGGGCCTAACATTGTAGTCACTTTGCTAGAGACTATACATTAGGTTGAATTAATATTGGTATTGGGTTGGGTATCAAAAATAGGCTGCTAAAGAAAGAAAAGAAAATTATGGAAACAAAAAAGAATTGTGACCTTTTGGAGTATTGTTAGATTTTAAGTGTTACATATTGGAAACTATAGGTTGTGTTACATCCTACATTTTTTAAATGGCTGAACCTTAAAATGAGTCAATGGTCCCGTAGGACAGATGTTAATATATTGGTAACCAATAGTGAATGTTACTGTAAAGCACACATTATGGTCAAATCTGCAGTTTCTACAGTTTAAAGTTCATGTCTACTAACTACAATATTTTGTAGAAAGAAAGAGTGGGTCACATTTCCCCAAAAACATGTTTGAAATTGTGGGAAGATATGTTGGGGGGGAAAAAATTGAAATTGGGGGAATTTTATTTTTAGATATACGTAGATATAKTGACCCCTTGGAYGTTCCAAACGAGGGGTTCTATAAATATAGATAACCTACTGTATGACCTA
The DNA here is from genome assembly GCF_002910315.2 of Salvelinus sp. IW2-2015. NCBI lineage: Eukaryota > Metazoa > Chordata > Actinopteri > Salmoniformes > Salmonidae > Salvelinus > Salvelinus sp. IW2-2015. The sequence goes on along the minus strand of NC_036842.1, from coordinate 2,620,635 downwards.
CCACATTTAGTTCCCTGACCCCCTTTTAACCTCACTGCTACCAACAAGATCCTAATATACTTATAACCCCATCATCTAGTGTTGTAATGTTGAGAGACAGGCAGTGTGTGAGAGATGACTCATCACGATCTGGGCCCATATTCATAAAACATTTCAGAGTAGGATAGCCGTTTTGCCTTTTAGATCAAACTGAATATGATTATATGGACAGGGGGGACCTGATCCAAGATCTGTCTTCTCAACTGTCCCTCTCCACCCCGTCCATACTAGCTGTAAAACACACAGTAGAACGGTTTCTGTGATTTGACCCGGATGATACCTTTACATTAGTTTAATTTTTWATTTTTTTAGCCTTGTGTTATTAATCAAGTAGAATAATTCCTTGAGGAATAGTTGCACCTTATTTGTCTATAGTATATTTCAAACTTTGATTTGTTACATTTTTAGAATATTGACCTGACTTTTGCCCCAATGTTTATATATAGCAAATTGTTATATACAGTAGTACCCTTGAATATGATAAATATGCCTTCAGCCTTAGGCATTCCCAGCACTTCCACTCTTTAATACCGCTTTTATTGTCTATTGTCCGTCTTCTGACAGTTGTACATTTGAAAGTGAACTGACACAAGTGTCCCCACAACATGATAACCAGCAGTTGAATCAATAATGGTTATTATTGTGGCATTGATTGGTTTCCTTGTTGTTTTTGTTTATCGATAACAAGTTCGATGTTGTTGTAAAAACTACACGGTAGTCTGTGACACAGTACATGTCATCAATGTCGGAAGAACACAGAGAGAATGCTGTACACCCCGGAAGCTACCGTTTTCTCTTTCTGACATGAACATGAGGAGAATGGCATGACGCAAAGCAGATAATTCACCTCATCAACAGATAATTGCGACAGCATTTACAGGAGAACTTGTAAGTATGCCAGAGAAACGGATGATAAAATGTGACTGACCAGCAATGCGAAAGTACAACACTTAGGTGTTTAACTTACATGTTGCCGTGTAAAGTGTCGTATTCTATGATTCTGTTGTTGTGTATGACGATGAMTCTGAAGAGTCTGTTCTTCGGTATGCTCCTTTTTAGACTACGCTGTTTTGACAAATAAGGCAGAGATTGTATATGTTAGAAGTTGCTGCTCAAAATACCCCAAAGCCTTATTAGAATAACGAATGGCAATTATTTCAAGCTTCGTCGATAGAGATGTTTTCTTTCCAACACTGGTTGGTTGGAACCGATACAAACCAATACAACGTGATTGACAGTGTATCTGTAATATGGCTCCTTTGAGCCATCAAAGGAGACACGCAAAAAAAATGGAAATGTGCTCTTGGTAACAAAATATTTAGCTGGCTATGTTTGCTACAATGTTCTTTCCTGAGTAACGAACCATTGTTGCAAAGGGGGTTGGAACCCAGAGACATAAATACATGTATATATGGCTCTGGTAAAAAACCTAGTCCCCTGTAGGGTGCATTCCGAGAGTCATGCATGTACGTATGTGATATGCAGTTGTGTGTAGAAAAACAAACTACTTGTCAAGTGTTTGAAACTGTGGTGTTTCAGAAAGGAAATGTTTCCCTTTTCCCTTTAGGTGTTGGTCTCATATTAAACAAATAAACAAAAAAAAAGATCAAGTTAAAAGATAAAAACCTTTGGAGTGAGCTGTTTTTTCAGACTCCCAAATCAAGATGTTATAATAAGCTGTTGTACAACGTCTGGTTGATACGAAATATGTCTTCTTTTATTTTGTACCTTTAAAAACAACAACACGGGGGTGATTTGGTGCTAAATCTCTTACCCCRCCTATCCTTTAAAAGGACCAGCTTAGCTTTTTAAACATTAACCCATAGAGAAATMTTTGTTTTGAGGAAATAAGCTTTTTGAAGTGGGGTTAATTTGGGATTTTGTGAGGTGGTTGGAACTGTCCTGTCTCTCTGTATCCCAAATTGGTTGCTTTTCCATTGTCCATTTTTAATAGGCATCTGTTAAATACTCACTGTATTCAGTGTCCCGCTGTACCATAAGGTGGTGGGACACTGTTGGTTGTTGGTCACACCCCTTCCTCCCACCTCCCAATTGAACCCCTGCTCGTCATAACACACTGGATGCTTGTATGTATATATTTKGTTTGTTTCCATGATGTTTCTCTTCTCTTCTTCTCTTCAGACTGTTCTCTATTGTTTGACTACCTTAGATTCTCCATCTTGCCTTTCTCCTGTGAAAATCTGATTCCTGATGGTGGGTTGTGATATTACCTAGAATGATTGTTTACAATTGTATTCCATTTTATCTCTGGATATTCTGTAAATATTGTAASTCATTGTCTTTTTTTAACTTGTTAATAAAGTTATCAGATAKCGGTACTCTGTAGTTGTTGTTGTTGTTGATGTCAGGGATTACAGTTGCGTTTTGTTTGTCTGTTGTTTCCAATCAGATATYTCTGTTCATGTGTCTCTGTCACAAATTCCCAGAAATCGCACGGCCAATCCGCGTAATCATTTTTTATTTTTGAATTGAATGTAATATTTTATGTTGTTCTTGACTATAACTGTTCTGTACTTTGTCATGTATTTGTATGTTTTATGTGGACCCCAGGAAGAGTAGCTGCTGTATGAGCAGTAGCCAATGGGGATCCTAATAAACMAAACTAAACCATTGTTTCAGGTTACTGACACTCCAAAAACAATTCTTTGTACAGGCCAAATCTATTAGTATGCCTTTCCCAATAGCTGTCATGAATTGTAATGCTCGGAGCTAAGCAAGCTTCCAGGAAAGCAGATTACAATCATGAATGCTTGCTTTCAAGGACAAAATGGATGASATTCTCAAAGATAAAATAATACAAAAGTGTTTTGCAATCACTGCTATGCAAACATTTTTCATCATGAATTCTTTATGTATTATTTATTACTCATCCTGTCCCTCATGGTTGCTAATCATTTGTTAGTGTAATAAGTATTATTTTGGATGATTCCAGAGAATGAGAAATGGATAAATATCAAATACGTTTGCTTGCTGCAGTTGTGGTCCTACGATGCGGCTTGTTTGAATGTGTCTGTCATAGACGGTGGCAATCTTCTGTTAGATCAAATGTCTTTGTGCATCTTCAATCGTCTGTTAGTGGAGTGATGCACCCATCCCTTGGTGGCAGAGGACAAAGAGAACGTTCAAAGGAGAYGCCATCCCAAATGGCACCCTATTCCCTATATAGTGCACTACTTTTGACCAGAGCCCTATCCAAAGTAGTGCAATATGTAGGGGGATAGGGTGCCATTTTATTTACATAATCCTTTGTCTCACGTCAGTCACAGATAAAATAATGTGACGGACATTCGATAGACTGTGAAACCAACGGACCAAGCCGGGCTATATTCACGGCTGGGACTCCCTCCTCATCTGTCCATAGGTCTGAGAAAGTGGCCAGAGAAGAGAGAAAGGACAAAGACAACTGTCAGTTCTGTAGCTACCAGAGAGATGAACTGTTCTAGGGCAGGGTAGTTCTAGAACTAACTAGTAGGATGTCTGGTTAAAACAGCTGTGCTTTACTTTCACTGTCAAAGATTAAACTGACGTGACCTAATCAATCTGATAGTGATAATCGATATAAGAGTGAAGTCTCGATATGAGTGAAGATCTTTTTATCAAGATTTCATAGGAGTTTTTATGAACCATTTAGTTGAACTACCATGCCAATGTCTGTCCCTACCCCAAGTTGACAACACATGTTCTACTCTACAACTTGTTCATTTTACCATCCTCTATACAGGCTGTCCTGTTGGATGGTTGCCACGGAGAGAGAGTCCTCAGAGCAGCTCATAATAGTCACAACAGCTTGTCCACAGGAAATAGCTACGGAGTGAGAAGACATCCCAGTGGTCCATACTTCTATGTTCCACCCTTCCACCCAGTACCTGCCCAGCTAACAACACGTTCCCACAACTTTAGAAAACGTTCCCTTAAGATTCTCAATAGGTCATTAACTAATGTTTGCATACGAATGTTCCTGGAATGTTTCCAAGAGACCATTGCCTTAATGTCAAATAGAACTTACCCAGAACGTTGTTACCATTTTCTCAGAATTTAAGATATGGGGCCTCCCGAGTGGCGCAGTGGTCTAAGGCACTGTATTGCTAGCTAGCTGTGCAACTAGAGATCCTGGTTCGATTCCAGGCTTCCTTTGCAGTCGGCTGCGACCTGAAGACCCATGGGGCGGCACACAATTGGCCCAGCGTCGTCCGGGTTAGGGGAGGGTTTGGCCGGCAGGGAAGTCCTTGTTCCATCACGCTCTAGCGACTCCTGTGGCGGGCTGGGCGCATGCACGCTGACACGGTCTCCAGGTGCATGATGTTTCCTCCGACACATTGGTGTGGCTGTCTTCCGGGTTAAGCGGGCATTGTCTCAAGAAGCAGCGCGGCTTGGTTGGGTCGTATTTCGGAGGATGCATGGCTCTCGACCTTCGCCTCTCCTGAGTCCGTTGGAGTTGCAGCGTTGAGACAAGACTGTAACTACCAATTGGAGAGAAAAAATATAGAGAGAGATTTTAAGATATGAAGGTTCTAGACACGTTTCATGGGAACGTTGCAAGAACAGTACTGTGTCCAGTTTCCCGTGGGTTAGGAGAATATTCCATCAACGTCCCACCAAACATACACAGAACATGGATGCCATGTTCTCAGAATATAAGATATTAATGTTCTTGACACGTTTCATAGTAACATTGCATAGTAACATCCCCCCCCCCCAAAAAAAGGTTTCATTACACATCAAGCCCTGTTACTGTTGCCGAGTCAATGAACTATAACTATACTAGCCCAATAAGCACATGCTCTAGATACTGTATATCCCTTATTGGGACTGTGGAGTTAGTCATTAGTCATTGGTGCTGGAGTTTGAGACCTGCTAGGGGAGGCACCCTACTCTCACCCTACTCTCACATTTTTAGCAATCTTAATGTAATTATTTGGCAACAGTTAAAACACACCTATCTGATCTAATTACAATTAATTTTTCATTGACACATGTTTGTTCTACATGATATATGTGGTGTGGATTTCAAAAAGACGATCGTGTTCTCTTTGAGATGCTCAGCTATATACAATTAATAAATACTGATAATTGAATGTGGTCATAATTAGTGCTCAAGGGGAAATCCTATGGATTCCCATCTTTCAATGAGAAACTCATTTTGTTAGATCAGATAGGTGTGTTGTGTAACTGTTGCCAAATAATGACATTAAAGATCCAATGCCCCTAAAAACGTATAATTTTGAAAACAGCCTATGTGGCATCGATATGAGTCCGAAACATTTATTCTACTGTCAAAAGTGTAAATTGGTTAATTTTGGTCATAAAGTCAGTCTTATCCAAAACAGAGTTTGTGAGACTTGTGCTCGTGACTGCATCACAACATAAATTAAGGTTGGGTTTGCTTCAATCCTACCCGCATGCTCACAGCTGGCATCTATAAATTACACAATGTACATGGGACAATATGTTAAAATTCCAATAGCTCCAAGTTTCAATGACTTAAAAACCTCAAACCAACTATAAATTGTAGAAATTCATATACATATATTGAAAGGATTTAATGAGAAAAATAAAAGGTGTGCAACATGAAAATATTGTCTAATTTACATTGTGTCATTTATTGACGGTCCCTAACTAGCCCCGGAGGTAGGCTATCCAAAGTCAAACTACCTTTGCCACAGTGTACACCAGCCGGCTGAAGTTAATTGGCAAAATAATTTCTCTAACTTTTCCCTCTTGTGAACACGCACACGAAACACCCWTATCAAACCACAACCTGAAACCAACTCATGTTGGAATGGTTGCTAGAATTTCTTAATGAACCAAATCCATAACGATGCCAAATTAGGACGTGCATGCCCTTTTAACATGTTTTGCTAAGAATGTGAGAGTACAGCGAATCCCCTAGCGGGTCTCAAACGCCACCAGCATCAATGAAGGACACCCTAACCACTGTCCCAATAAGGGATACCCCTAGGACATGTACTTATTGGGCCTGTATAGTTAGGCCCTGTCCAGAAGAAACCCTAATCCTACCTCCCTGGGCACTTGTCGAGCGCTTCAAGTTCCTCTGTGTCCACATCACTAAGGAACTATCACGGTCCACACACACCCACACAGTCGTGAAGAGGGCTCAACAACAACTCCTCTTTCCCCTTCAGAGGCTGAAAAGATTTGGCATGGGCCCTCAGATCCTCAAAAAGTCCTACAGCTGCACAATTAAGAGCATCTTGACTGGCTGCATCACCGCTTGGTATGGCAACTGCTTGGCATCTGACCGCAAGGCGCTACAGAGGGTAGTTTATCAGTATGTCCCTGCCAACCAGGCAGTGTCAGAGGAAGGCCCTAAATATTGTCAAAGACTCCAGCCACCCAAGTCATAGAGTGTTCTCTCTGCTAGRGCACGGCAAGCGGTACCGATGCACCAAGGCTGGAACCAACAGGACCCTGAACAGCTTCTACCCCCAAGCCATAAGACTACTACATAGTTAGTTAAATAGCTAACCAATAGCTACCCATAATAATCTGCATTGACCCTTTTTGCACTAGATCTTTTGACTTATCTCATCTGTTGCTGTTACTGTTTATTATCTATCCCGTTGCCTAGTCACTTTATCCCTACCTATACAAGTGGGGTAAAAAAGTATTTAGTCAGCCACCAATTGTGCACGTTCTCCCACTTAAAACGATGGGAGAGGCCTGTAATTTTCATCATAGGTACACTTCAACTATGACAGACAAAATGAGGGGAAAAAATCCAGAAAATCACATTGTAGGATTTTTAATGAATTTATTTGCAAATTATGGTGGAAAATAAGTATTGAGGGCCCATGCCAAGTAATTACAGGCCTCTCTCATCTTTTTAAGTGGGAGAACTTGCACAATTGGTGGCTGACTAAATACTTTTTTGCCCCACTGTATGTACATATCTACCTCAATTACCTCATACCCTGCGTGTCAGCTCAGTACCGGTACCCCGTCTATATCATTACTCATTGTGGATTTTTTCCCTATATATATATATATATATTGGTGGAAAATAAGTATTGAGGGCCCATGCCAAGTAATTACAGGCCTCTCTCATCTTTTTAAGTGGGAGAACTTGCACAATTGGTGGCTGACTAAATACTTTTTTGCCCCACTGTATGTACATATCTACCTCAATTACCTCATACCCTGCGTGTCAGCTCAGTACCGGTACCCCGTCTATATCATTACTCATTGTGGATTTTTTCCCTATATATATATATATATATATATATATATATATATTATTTATTTTTTTATTCTCTGCATTGTTGGGAAGTAAGCATTTCACTGATAGTCTACACCTGTTGTTTACAAAGCATTTTGTAGATCTGGTAGGTGTAAGGCTGTAAGCAATAGGGTGAATACACTTCGAAGTAAATCTCAACTCTGTTAAAAGTACACAAAAAATACAACTTTTATTGATTATAGTCATTCAGGTGTATCATTAAAACAGGTTAATATTCCCCATCAGCAATAGACAACTATGCAGAAAGCCCTTAAATTGCTGAAATAAGTGAATCAAATTTAATGATGAGAGAACAGTCAAATTAACTGATAACTGACATGTTCTGTGTATGTCTGGTGGGACGTTAATGGAATATTCTCTTAACCCTCAGAAAAGTAGACATAGGAATGTTCTTGCAACGTCCCATGAAATGTGTCTAGAACATTAGTATTGTGTATTCTGAGAARATGGTAACCACGTTCTGGGTAAGTTTTGTTTGACGTTAAGGGAATGTTCTCTTATCTGTAATGCCAAAACATGCTGAAAAGGTTCTGAGAATGTTTTTGCTAACATAGACTAATGTTCCCCTAACTAACAGAAAACGGGACATTCAAACATTAGGGGAACATTACAGGTAACATTACAAAAACGTTCCCTCTCCCTAGAATTGTTAGCTGGGTGGCTTCTCTCACTTACCCACTAACATCTCGGTCATCAACTCTGTAGAACTGGGAACTGAGTTCAACTGATCGAAACCACAAACCCAGAGGAATGCTTGACTACCAGTCCTGTACAGGATACACACATGTGATACAGAAACAGTGGGTTAATGTAAGCCTATGTAAAAATAATATAAATTAAAGATGCCTCCTCAGGCATTTTAGAATAAGATATGCTTGTACTGTAGTGTTAAAAGACAGTAGCTTGTCAGTGAGTTACTCCTTTAGAGTTGTGTCTCTCTTGTCTTAGTACATRCAAGTCAAAGTCTTACTCTCAGTCTTACTCTCAGTCCAGTATTTCCTAATGCCTATTTTGGAAGCACTTTATTTCACAGTTCTAACATAATCTTTAAAAAATATATTCAAGACATGTGGGATCAGGAGTGGGAATCTCTGAAGCTCACCACTTCTGAGGGGCCAACGGCAGACTCACGACCCCTAGAGACAGAGAGACTGAGGAGCAGTCATGGCAGGCGGCTAGACGAGAGCTCTCCCACAGGAGTAGAAGGAATGCCTGATGTGTGTTGCTCTCCAATGACTGGACCAGGGAGAATGAGAGGAGTGTAGAGCAGCAGCCGCAGGCCAAGGGCAACATATTATCACTCACTTGACAGGGTCCTCTGAAAAATCAGACAGCAGATTTGGGGGGGGGGGGGTCTGTTAGTAAAATGTGGGTGGGGGGGATCTTTAACTAGAATGATCTTTAATTAGAAAAAGTATTTATTAACAAAGGGTGAACAAATACACCATATGTACAAAAGGATGTGGGCAGGGCCTCCCGAGCGGCGCAGCGGTCTAAGGCACTGCATCCCAGTGCTTGAGACGTCACTACAGACCCGGGTTCGTGTCACTACAGACCCAGGCTGTGTCACAACAGGCTGTGACTGGGATAAATAAAGTAGTATGTGGACACCCCTTCAAATGAGTGGATTCGGATATTTCAGTCACACGCGTTGCTGACAGGTGTATAAAATTGAGCACGCACTGCTGCAATCTCCATAGACAAACATTTGAAGAAGAATGGCCTTACTGCACTGTCATAGGAAGACACCTTTCCAACAAGTCAGTTCTTAAAATTTCTGCCCTGCTAGAGCTGCCCCGGTCAACTGTAAGAGCTGTTATTGTGAAGTGGAAATATCTAGGAGCAACAACGGCTCAGCTATGAAGAGGTAGGCCACACAAGCTCASAGAACGGGACCGGTGAGTGCTGAAGCATGTAGTGCATAAAAATCATCTGTCCTCGGTTGCAATACTCATMACTGAGTTCCAGACTGCCTCTGGAAGTAATGTCAGCACAATAACTGTTCATTGGAAGCTTCATGATGGGATTCCATGGCCGAGCAGCCATACACAAGCCTAAGATCACCATGCGCAATYCCAAGTGTCGGCTGGAGTGGTGTAAAGCTGCCACCATTAGACTCTGGAGCAGTGGAAACGTGTTCTCTGTAGTGATGCTTCACCATCTGGCAGTCTGATGMACAAATCTGTGTTTGGTGGATGCCAGGAGAACACTACTGTAAAGTTTAGTGGAGGAGGAATAATGGTCTGGAGCTGTTTTTTATGGTTCGGGCTAGGCCCCTTAGTTCCAGTGAAGGGGAATCTTAARGCTACAGCATACAATTACATTTTAGACGATTCTGTGCTTCCAACTTTGTGACAACAGTTTGGGGAAGGCCCTTTCCTGTTTCAGAATGACAATGCCCCTGTGCACAAAGCGAAGTCCATACAGAAATGGTTTGTCGAGATTGGGGTGGAAGAACAAGACTGGCTTTCACAGAGCCCTGACCTCAACTCCATCAAACACCTTTGGGATGAATTGGAACGCCAACTGCGAGCCAGGCCTAATCGCCTAAAATCAGTGCCGGACCTCATTAATGCTCTTGTGGCTAAATGGAAGCAAGTCCCCGCATCAATGTTCCAACAGCTAGTGGAAAGCCTTCCCAGAAGAGTGGAGGCTGTTATAGTAGCYAATGGGGGACCAACTCCATATTAATGCCCATGATTTTGGAATGAGACATTCGATGAGCGGGTGTCCACATACTTTTGGTKATGTAGTGTACGTTTGCTTTGCAGAACTTGTTTCTGTAGCAGTTTTACATCTAATTTCCTGCAATTCCACACATTTTGCCATGGCTTATACCTTGTTAATATGATATCTGATTGAGAGTAATTAACAAAARCAATGGGGGCCCCTTGGAGGTCAGGGAACCTGGGCATGTGGCCTGGTCGGTAATTTGGTCACGACTACAAGTTTACCTGTTGTCCATAGGTTTCCACCCAATTGGKAACAGATTTTCATGCGAATATTCAAAAATCTGCATAAAAACAAATGCTAATTTTCCTACCAGAGATGTGTTTCCATCAAATTGACTTGCGGACTAAATGCTGTACGTGATGAGGTAGTGTATATAAAAATAACTTTTGCMCTTAAATTCGCATGTACCAAATACAAAATATAAGTTAAATGGGTTTCCCTCGCATTATCAACTCTCCGGATCGTTTTGTCACAAAATATGTTGCGTTATATAGCGAATGTGCRCACTCTGGTCTTGGCACGCTCTAGACATCAGTTTGCAGGTACAGTGCAGGTAGGCTACCTACATAGTAAGATTATTATGGACAAAAGAGCAAGATTCTTTTTATTTGTCAAACGGCTGCCAAGCATCGATCATCATGTCACCAGAATAAGACCCTCAATATTTATTGGAAAAGACCCACAAGGCAAAAACGGGTTAAATCAACGTTGTTTCCACATCATTTCAACCCCCAAAAATCTATGTGATGACTTTGAATCAATGTGAGAAAATGATTGGATTTGCAAGAAGTAATCAACGCAAGGGAAATGTCTTCTTTTTTTCAACTCAATTTTTTTACCCAAATCAGATTCAATTTTTTGTTGATTTCACTTTTAATTCACACAAGTCAACCAAATGTAAATAAAAACTAGYCGTTGAACTGACGTCTGTGCCCAGATGTGAGCATCAAGTTCATCATGTGCACTTTCACAATCCTGTTAAATTCATCATAATTTTACAGTATATCTGTAGCGTAACAAACTGCATGCTTCCCAAAGTAGTAGAGGGAGAACCACAAATGCATCGCGTGACTCCAAATTTACCTCAATAGGATGGTTATTATATCAACATTTGTGCATAATTCATTTTACCGACACAAGAAGATCCCACCTTGTCTAGCGTGTTTTCCTTTGTCAACATTTGGAACGTTTACTGACTAATCTGTTTCTATCAGGCCTGCCATTAAAAAAAATATTCGACATGTAGACTTTAGTCGCATAGAAAGGTTGGATGGAAATCTGGTGATGCACAACCGAGTTTTGAAATGTAACATTGTGTATTCTACTATTCTAACTCTCAACGGAGTTTTTTAAATTTTATTAAAAARCCAGAGTCCGGACATCGGTGTCCTCATAATGTATCTACTGTATGGCCCTGGTTAAACAGGATAACTTACTAACTGAATACAGAATGTTGACTGATATAAACGGTTGAATGAGTTTAGATTGTTGAAAGACTACTGTTAGACCAAAATGAGCGTCTCTTCCAGTTAATAAAGAGAGTAAAGGGAGCGCTATTTGTAGTGAATGTGTTCGGAAATATACAGTCCCGGTGAGATATACAAGTAAACAGATAATAAATAGATAACAAATAAACCACACATTACCTTGAGTTRACTAATACTTGGGTAATAATTAATTCAATTGAAGACAATATAGTGTGGTGCTTGATTTCCTTAGCAGCTATACATTGTATTACTCTATAAAATAAAATTATTGTGATTGTGTATGAAGAGCCAGACTTACCTTGCCCATTGGTGTGGTCTCAATGTTGGAAAGTCAAAAAGGTTCATGCCCAATTACCCTCTGGTACTTCAGGGCACAGCTCCATTCTTTTAGTGATCACTGGGTTGCTCCAGCAGGTCAGAGGCCTACCTCCTTCTCCTTCCCTCTGAGATGTGGAGTCTTCTCTGTGGGTCTGACCTGACTTAGCCTACGCCCTCAGACACTTCATGGCCTAGCATTAATATAAGCAACTGCTCTCAGGTTTATCCATGTCACGACTTCCGCCAAAGTCGGTCCCTCTCCTTGTTCGGGCGGCATTCGGCGGTCGACGTCACCGGTCTTTTAGCCAGCGCCGATACACTTTTCATTTTCCATTTGTTTTGTCTTTGTTTTCTACACACCTGGTTTCTATTCCCCAATTACATGTTCATTACTTAACCCTCTGTTTCCCACATGTTAGTGTGCGTGTTTATTGATTGTTCATGGCGGTACTTGTCGGCTGGTTATGTTTGTCGGGTTATGTATTTACGCCCGTTATTTTCGAGTGACCGGTATTTCTCCGCACTTTGAGTATTGTCTTTATACTGGTGCTGTCTTGGAATTAAATACCTTGTACACTKATTTCTGCTCTCCTGCGCCTGATTCACTGCACCAGTTAACCACCGCCTGACAACCCAGCTAAAAACAAAAGTTCTCACAACTTGGAGAAAGTTCCCTTAAAAACCTCTTATACTCATGGAAATTGGCCTATAGGGCTAAATTTAAATATTTCTTACGGAGGAAGTATGGAATGCTTAACCATAGTAGCAATTAGAAGGGAACAGTTTGGAGATTATGGGGAAATTATTAAGGTGAGGACACAAACGTTCATCTGACACAAGACTGAATCCAAATATTACACTGTTTATTTTATGTGCATTTTACATTTACTGTACTTTTTGCCGCATTTGTTGATAACAAAATCTGAAAATACTCCGGACACATTCAGTAACATGATAAGAATATTCTTGGAAAATGTGGGGTAAGTGCAACCTAAGACAAAAAAATTACAAGGGTTTGAGTGAGAGGTCTAACTGGTGTTTCCAAGTGGACACACAACTCTCCACAGTTCCTAAGTAATTTCATTGCACTTTTATGACTCAAAGAAWAATCTTCAACTATWWGGTGCTTTTTTGAGCTCTTCTAGCTGTGCCGTTCAGGAACTAGAGCAAGCACACTTGTAGTTGTTTTGTTTGGAATAGAGCCCTGCATCCCCGCCTTTCAGACAATTACTGTTGTCGTTTACGCAATCCAAAAACAGTCTATTATAAATTGCATCTGGGTCAGGTGGGCATAATTTGATAGCTTGTTCTATTGTTAACACCACTTAATAAATTATAAAACGTGACTTTACAGTGTTAGGCTTTCACAAAACAATTCAGAAAAGCAGATTGTAATTTTGGTGTGCGTAGAATGGAGTCATGAGTGCAATCAGATGTGTGGTCCGCGGCAAATTCTCTTCACAATAKAACAAACACAGGCTCATTCTGTTCAAGACAACTCAGGGTATAACGCCATGTCATCTTGTAACTAAATCAAGCATAGTGATCATCAACATTGACACCATATTACATAAGGTTTTATGATATGGAAATGCAAAGTGCAAATTTAGTCGGGTGTCTGGCTTGCGTGTATGACATCAACGTGGTATTTATCATAACATTCAACGTCTCATCTTTAATACATTTTTTAAAAATTTCAAAAGTCACACAATTAGTGGGAGGGATGGGGAAAACGTATTGTCGRGCGTGGTGCTCCAGTTCAGAACAGCTGTCAGTCGAAACCCATACAGAGCTGTGAAGRGGAGACCCTGAGCTCTGACATCCTGTATAGCATGTTACTGTATAGACACTACGTTCTAATTTAGGCACTTATCAATGTCCAAATCTACCATCATTATAACCTACCGTTTCCATCCATAGGAATGTTCCAGTGACGTASAAGGACAGTTTCCAGGAGTACATTCCCTTAACGTCAAACAGAACTTACCCAGAACTTGGTTACAATGTTCTCAGAATATTCCAAATTAATGTTCTACACACATTTCATGGGAACGTTGCAAGAACAGTAATCCATCCCACCGCATTTACACAGAACATGGATGCCATGTTCTCCGAATATAAGATATTAATGTTCTAGACATGTTTCATGGGAACGTTGCATGAACATTCATGTGTATCAGTGGTCAGGACTTTGCCTGATGGTCTCAAAGAAATGTTCTCGAAAGTAAAAAGTAAAAAAAAATAGTTCCATCATTATAGATCACCCCTTCCTACTGTGGCCGAGCGTATCAAGGAGCTGAACCATTCAGAGCGATTTGTTGACAAGTTTAGGAACACTCACACAATACTCTAAATTTACATTTTTGACACACATGATTCCATTGTGCTCGTTAATTTATTCAATGTCCTCCCATGGGATTTGAACTGACAACCTCTTAGTTCACAGCCTTTCACCACCACGTCGGTGCCAGTTACCAGGCAAATAACCTTGTTTTAATATTACTCCTGAATCACTATGATCAATAAAAATGTTTTTATTGAGTGTACTATTAACAGAGCTGAGGTTTACTTCAAAGTGCATTCACCCTATTGTTTACACCTATCCAGTTGTTTCAGATCTACACAAGTGCCTAGGGAGAAGGGGTTAGGGTTTACTTCTGGATAAGGCCTATTAAGCACATGCACTAGTGATATTCCTTATTGGGACAGTGGTTAGGGTGTTTGTTATTGGTGCTGGTGGACTGGGTTTGAGAACTGCAGAGGTAGTCACACTACTCTCATGTTCTTAGCAATATACTGTATGTTATCATTATTTTCAACACCCTTAACTGGTTTAATTCAAATATGTTTCTCATTGAAAGATGGGAATCTGTAGGATTACCCGCTAAACACAAATTATGACCACATTTCCAGTACCTTTCAATAATGATCAGTATTTATTAATTAAATGAAGCTGAGCATCAATCCATTGTCTTCTTGAAATGCACTTRYAATTAAATCTCAGCTCTGTTAAAAGMWCACTCAAGAAAAACTWTTTTATTGAACATAGTGATTCAGGAGTAACATTAAAACAGGGTAAAATGCCTAACCAACATTAGACCATGATACAGAAAGCCCTAAAATTGCTGAAATAAGTCAATCAAATGAAGAATGAGAGAACWGTCASATTAACTGATAACTGARACAGATATGGTAGCGTTGTAGAAAGATTGGAATGCTGTGAACCAAGAGGTTGTGAGTTCAAATCSCAGGTGAGGACATGCTGAATAATAATTACTATGAACAGACACAATGTAATTGTGTGGATTAAATATTCTACTAAGACTCAGAAAACTGGACYCAGGAATGTTCCAATGAAATGTGTCTAGAACATTAATGTTGAATATTCTGAGAACARGGCAAACCTGTTCTGTTTGACTTTCAGAGAATGTTCTCCTAACTCTAACACCTGAAAAAATACCTCAGACAAYGGGCTAGGTCAGTGGCAGATCTACACTTGATCCAGTCACAAACTGAACCTTCCCCCTACTTGGACTGACAGATTCTACAACAGCCCTATGCCTTACTTTGTTAGACTGCTTAACTGTAATATTATATACTGCATCTCTTATCATTTTATTATATGGACACTCAAACGTCTGGTGAACACTACGGTTAACATTACAAAAACATTCTCTCTCCCTAGAATTGTTAGCTGGGTAAAATCAAATCAAATCAAATGTTATTTGTCACATACACATGGTTAGCAGATGTTAATGCGAGTGTAGCGAAATGRTTGTGCTTCTAGTTCCGACCATGCATTAATATCTAACAAGTAATCTAACAATTTCACAACACCTTATACACACACGTGTAAAAGGAATGAAAAAGAATATGTAGATAAAAATATATGGATGAGCGATGGAGAACCCGAACGGCATTGGCAAGATGCAGTAGATGGTATAGAGTACATTATATACATATGAGATGAGTAATGTAGGGTATGTAAACATTATATAAAGTGGCATTGTTTAAAGTGGCTAGTGATACATTTATTACATCCAATTTTTTATTATTAAAGAGGCTAGAGATTTGAGTCAGTATGTGGGCAGCAGCAACTCAAAGTTAGTGATGGCGTGTTAACAGTCTGATGGCCTTGAGATAGAAGCTGTTTTTCAGTCTCTCGGTCCCAGCTTTGATGCACCTGTACTGACCTCGCCTTCTGGATGATAGCGGGGTGAACAAGCAGTGCTTGGGTGGTTGCTGTCTTGATATCTTTTGGCCTTCTGTTGACATCGGTGGTGTAGGTGTCCTGGAGGTCAGGTAGTTTGCCCCCGGTGATGCGCTTGTGCAGACCTCACTACCCGCTGGAGAGTCTTACGGTTGTGGGCGGAGCAGTTGCCGTACCAGGCGGTGATACAGCCCAGGCGGTGATACAGGGGGACCATTTCAGTTTGTCTGTGATGTGTACTCTGAAGAACTTAAATCTTTCCACCTCCTCCACTACTGTCCCGTCGATGTGGATAGGGGGGTGCTCCCTCTGCTGTTTTCCTGAAGTCCACGATCATCTCCTTTGTTTTGTTGACATTGAGTGTGAGGTTATTTCCTGACACCACACTCCGAGGCCCTCACCTCCTCCCTGTAGGGCCGTCTCGTCGTTGTTGCTAATCAAGCCTACCACTGTAGTGTCGTCTGCAAACTTGATGATTGAGTTGGAGGCGTGCATGGCCACACACAGTCATGGGTGAACAGGGAGTACAGGAGAGGGCTGAGAACTCACCCTTATGGGGCCCCAGTGTTAAAGATCAGCGGGTGGAGATGTTGTTTCCTACCCCTCACCACCTAGGGGCGGCCCGTCAGGAAGTCTAGGACCCAGTTGATGACGAGTTTGGAGGGTACTATGGTTAAATGCTTAGCTGTAGTCGATGAACAGCATTCTTACATAGGTATTCCTCTTGTCCAGATGGGTTAGGGCAGTGTGCAGTGTGATTGCGATTGCATCATCTGTGGACCTATTGCGGCGGTAACAAATTGGAGTGGGTCTAGTGTGTCAGTAGGGTGGAGTGATATGGTCCTTGACTAGTCTCTCAAAGCACTCTCATGATGACGGAAGTGAAGTGCTACGGGGCGATAGTCATTTAGCTCAGTTACCTTAGCTTTCTTGGGAACAGGAACAATAGTGGCCCTCTTGAAGCATGTGGGAACAGCAGACTGACTTAAGGATTGATTGAATATGTCTGTAAACACACCAGCCAGCTGGTCTGCGCATGCTCTGAGGAAAGCGGCTAAGGATGCCGTCTGGGCCGGCAGCCTTGCGAGGGTTAACACGTTTAAATGTTTTACTCGCGTTGGCTGCAGTGAAGGAGAACCCGCATGTTTTGGTAGCGGGCCGTGTCGGTGGCACTGTATTGTCCTCAAAGCGAGCAAAGAAGTTGTTTAGTTTGTCTGGGAGCAAGACATCGTGGTCCGCGACGGGGCTTGTTTTCTTTTTGTAGTCCGTGATTGACTGTAGACCCTGCCACATACCTCTCGTGTCTGAGCCGTTGAATTGCAACTCTACTTTGTCTCTATACTGACGCTTAGCTTGTTTGATTGCCTTGCGGAGAGAATAGCTACACTGTTTGTATTCGGTCATGTTTCCGGTCACCATGCCCTGATTAAAAGCAGTGGTTCGCGCTTTCAGTTTTGCGCGAATGTTGCCATCAATCCACGGTTTCTGGTTGGGAAAGGTTTTAATAGTCGCTGTGGGTAGAACATCACCGATGCACTTGCTAATAAACTCGCTCACCGAATTACTCATCAATGTTATTGTCCGACGCTATGCGGAACATATCCCAGTCCACGTGATCGAAGCAATCTTGAAGCGTGGAATCCGATTGGTCGGACCAGCGTTGAACAGACCTGAGCACGGGCGTTTCCTGTTTTAGTTTCTGTCTATAGGCTGGSAGCAACAAAATGGAGTCGTGMTCAGATTTTCCGAAAGGAGGGCGGGGYAGGGCTTTGTATGCGTCGCGGAAGTTAGAGTAACAATGATCCAGGGTTTTGCCAGCCCATTCGATATGCTGATAAAATTTAGGGAGCCTTGTTTTCAGATTAGCCTTGTTAAAATCCCCAGCTACAATATGTGGTTTCCAGTTTACATAGAGTCCAATGAAGTTCTTTCAGGGCCGTCGATGTGTCTGCTTGGGGGGGGATATACGCGATTGTGATTTTAATCGAAGAGAATTCTCTTGGTAGATAATGCGGTCATAACCTGTAGCCTATTAATAGGCCTATTTGGGAGGTGCATAAGGAAGGTAGATCTGGATACAGGAACGAGGGTAGCGCAGCCTAAAAGTTACAACTTTTTAAAACGTATATAATATAGTGCAATAATGAAACTAGAATGGTTTTTAAAAAATCGGAGAAAATAGCACCGTTAAATCAGCTTAAAATCAAAGTCACGAACAGCAGGGAAATGATGATTGATGCGCCGATGATGATGATCTGCTTCTGTGATGCACTGCTACCAATGAATGAATGAATGYATGGATGGATGYAWGGATGGATGGATGGATGAAAACTACATTTCTCAGGTCTCGTGTACGTCACACTCGCATCCCGAGTTGACGTATGCCTAATCGTCTTTTTGTGTAAAGGTTTGTTTATGGTTAGCGCTGAAAAGGCAAAAGCATAATGGTGATGGACAGCCTCTGATGACAGCTAATGGCAGAAGTGGATTTGTTGTTTGAGTCTTATGGAGCYTTCAGTAGAGTTGATGGAAGTYAGTTGAAGACTGACTGGAAAATTTKGAAAAAGGGATAAAGTTGCAAATAAAGATGAGCCTCGGTCTAATCCCACTGGGAAAGAACTGGTTGCATCAACGTTGTCTCCACGTCATTTGAACAAACAAGTTCAATGTGATGACGTTGAATCAACATAGAAACTGATTGGATTTGCAAAAAGTCATCAATGCAAGGGAAAGTCTTATTTTCACCCAACTTCTAACCTAAATCCAGTGACTTCGTACTTTTTTMGGGTCACGTTGAATTAACTTTATATGGCAACTGAACCAGATGTAAATCAAAACTAGACATTGKACTGACATCTGTGTCCAGTACTATGTTGCCTCATTCCTTGTTAGAGTTCGATTCATCGATAAGGATGTATTTTTGGGAGACCCAATTGCTGTTGCACAGATGGAGGACGCATTGGGAAAGGTGGAGTCGGCCAGCATTACCAGGAGTGTTATGGTGTTGATTTATTTTTTCATAAGAACAAAAGGAAAGTGCATTGTGGCTGGGGAAATTATGGGAGTATGAAGTGGAAAGCTTTGACTTTCTGAGCAGGGCACCGGCAAAAGGTGTCATCTCTGGCGTCTCGGTGGAAATTGAGGCTCAATGTCATAATCACCACGTACCAGGTCCGGGAGTAGTGGAGGCACGTCGCTTGAACTTTATGGTGGATGGAAGGAAGAAGGAAAACCTACCCGTGTTATTGCTATTTGATGAAGAGTTTCTCCCGAAACATGAAAAGCTGGGGTATATGAGATACGCAGTGAAAGCTTTTTTAAACATGCCGTTGCAATGTCGTAATTACAAAAAGTTTGCCGACGTGGCAGGTGTGTGCAGACGGAATAAATATGTTGTTGAAGAGTCAGTGGATACACGATGATGCAATTGTGGTGGGAACCACGTTCCCGAGTTTAGTAGGGCCCTGTAAGTGTGAAGGAGGTCGAAATAGCAAGAATCAGGGCTGTCCAGCAGGTCTCCTATGTGGAGGCAGTGCAATTTTGGGCGGCAGGTAGCCTAGTGGTAAGAGCATTGGGCCAGTAACCGAAAGGTACCTGGATTGAATCCCAGAGCTGACAAGGCAGCCCCTGAACAAGGCAGTTCCCCGCTAGGCCGTCATTGTAAATAAGAATTTGTTCTTAACTGACTTGCCTAGTTAAATAAAGGTTAAAAAAATGTCAGCCTGCAGAACATCTTGTTAATCCAGAAATACAGACAGTGAAGACGGTAGATTTTATTGCGCAGGTAATAAACTGTACTGGCCAAACAAATAAGAAATCAAAGAAACTGGATATAATTGTGAATGTGGCTAAAATGTTTAATGGATCTCCAGGGCTTCACAACCAACATTTTGCAGGGAATACGGTCAGATGATCTTCCCTCAKCTCAGACCCCAGAGCCTGTAGGGCTCTGCGTATACATTTTAATCTGAATAAAGGAGTACATAGATTTCTGTGTATGTTCGATTTTTTCTTCACCCTTTCCCTATTTCCCCGTGATTTTTCTGCGTTAAAGTTCGCCAGTTTTCACCCCACACAGTAGGTGGCGGCATAATACCAGAGCAGSAGCCTGTGACGAGCTAGCGAAAATAGCATCAAATCTAACTACACCTTCGGAAAGAGTACGGGGTGAAACAAGTTAAGAAACCTAAGCTAAATTGCTCGCCGCCAAAATGCAGATAACATTGAAAACTCTCCAACAGCAGACATTTAAAATCGACATAGACGCAGAGGAGACGGTGAGTTGAAACCATGCAGTTGTTGAAGGGGTGGAGGACTTCGTCTAACTTACCGTTGCGTTGGCTAACACGCTAAGCTAACTTGCATTCTTAGCTAGTTTGACATGGCTGGCTAACGTTAGCAAAGCAACTTCAACATGATTAAGTCCCCAGTCAAGTAACTAGATAACGTTGGTAAGTTTCTTAGTAACGTTACTTAATAAAGTAGGTTGTTCGTTACTGCAAATACACCCATTAGGATTTTATGTTGGCAAAAACTGGTAGTGGCAGTGTACGCGGTAGCTGACTAATGCTAGCATTAGCTGTTTAAGTGTTGGTAGTTAGCTATCTAATTGTCTCAAGTTTCTCAACCCCAACTAATTGTTAGCTAACTAGCAATGGCTAATTCAATAACTTTTGCCATGGATAGCCACAATGCGCTTTAACGATATATATTTATTCAAAACGACAACTTTCGAGTTTAGCGTAGTTAGCTAACTCCCTAACGTTAYCTAACTAGCTAGCTATGTATTCTAACGTTAGRTAGCTAGCTAAACAGCTGCTGCCTCACGTGTTTTATGAAGCAGTTGGATAGTTTATTAGCTAACCTAGCTAAATGTAGATAATCCAGATAATTGATCCATATAACGTTACTGTAGCGATCTAACTACGTTTGACACCCCCGTAGCTAGCTAGATACTGTTGGKATTTGATTGTTATTAGCGAGGCGAATGTTAGCTAACGTTAGCGAACGTCGTTATCTAACGTTAGTGCAGAGACCTCTCCTCAGCCCGAGTCATTGACAGTGGCCTATTGGCGTGACCCAYAATTCTGAGAAGTTGTCAATCATAAACTGTTTTTATTTTAGACAGGGTGTAGTTAGTTGCCAAGTATTAGTATTATAAGACCTCTCTGAGAACTCGGGCACCAGACTTTGAATGTTTAATTGGTTTCTTAGCTATCTCTTTTAGCCTAATAATCAGCCATTTAACCAGTAAACTGAGACATATCATATGCTTCTCGCAATGGACTTCGTTCTCTTTATGATTTTTGTCTGTCGTCTTCTCTRTCTTTACAGGTAAAAACCTTAAAGGAAAAAATTGAGAATGAGAAGGGAAAAGATGGTTTTCCGGTTGCTGGACAGAAGTTGATATATGCAGGTACAGTTTCAGTCTTTTATTCCCCTGCTCTCTGTTTTGGCAGTTTGAGGACGGATGAAAATGCTTAAGTCGTTGCGCTGTCAKAATATAATTGCATGTCTGTGTTGGCTTGTCCTGTGGCATCTCAATGTTTTCATGTAATTATGTTACGGGAATGCCGATTGCAGCAATAGTGTTCAATCTGTCTGTGGCATGTTAATGTTTCTTCACCACTATGAATTAACCTTATAGGTGATGGGGATAGGTTTCTGGCAATTTCCATGGCAAAGAATGTCAGGGTTATTGTGAAATTGTCGGTTGATAAATTAATATCTTCATGTTTGTTGCTTGAAGGGAAAATCCTAAATGATGACACAGCCCTCAAGGAGTATAAGATTGATGAGAAGAACTTTGTGGTCGTCATGGTGGCAAAGGTAAGGGATTAGAAATGTTGTGATTTGTCAATGAAATGAAATGCCCTTCATTGGGGTGGAGACATCTGAATACATAACATAGGCTTCACTATTTTCAAATCCATCATAAACATGACACACACACACACACACTGTGACAACCACTTATAATGGCAGATGGACTTAATTAACTTTACATGTCATTGGACGTGTGTGTAGCTTGACTGTGTGTGTTCACCTTGAAGCAATATTTTCCCAGACCTGTCACATGCACCTCAATATCACTAAGAAGACAGAATGCAGATTAAGTCCCACTGTGCGGAGTGGATTGCAATCTGTTACATCTCCGCTCCCTATGCTCACAGGTGCAGCAACAGTTCATGTAATGGAGTGTCTCACCGCGGAGCTACAATATGTGCCTTCTGCACAGTTTGAATGTCTATAGTGATAATTGACAAGAGGTTGTGGCCTTGAAATGTTCCTGTGTATGGGATGGTAGAATCTTTAATCTTTTTAAAGCTGCAGTATGCTAATCTTTCTATATTTTCTTTGTTCAAAAGCTCCAAGTCGGTAGTGGTCATCCAATGTGATTCAACAGTAACAATATTGTGCCTCCAGCCTACCTGAATCGCTTGTATTCGATTTCCCTGTCAGGTCTGTTTTTCCCACCAGATTTAACGCTGTGCGTAATGAATGACGGGTTTCCGCCACAAGCTCATTGACTGAGACAGGTGGAAGATCTAAATTGCATACTCCTAGCGTCGTCTTCTTCTCAAAACCCATTGGATGAAAAAGCGAGGTCCCGCCCCTCTGACCTTCTCCACCAATGGGTTTTGAGAAGGAGACGACAAGGAGGAGTAAGCTATTGAGAATCTCTGAAACTGAAGAGAAATGGGARGTCTATGTCCACACTTCGCTAGTGGAGATATATTGCAGATATGGGGAGAAAATGACATGTCCCTATAACCCAAAGTAACCTGGAACTTTGTAGAGCCAACAGGCAAAAAAGGGAAAACAAAAGAGCCTGGGCCAAGACGAGAGTGAACCTCGGATTTGTGCTTACAAACTGGAGAGGGCTAGCTCCATTGCTAAGGGATTCAAAACCGACCAAGATATTTGTCTGCTGAAACAGTAAGACATAGTTAGCTTGCTAATATATAATTCTAGATATAAAGTAATATGTCACTTTAGTTGTAAATATTTATGCAAGTGTTATAGCTACTATGGATTACTTGTTTTCAAGCCACATTGGCAGCTAGCTAGTTTAACTAGCTACGTTGTTTGCTAGTTGATTGCGCCATTGGTTTGTTTCATTTGTATAAAATGTTGCTCTACTATTTAGTTGTAATAAGCTATGACTATATGCACCTTTGACCTTGTTATTTCTGATGTCTGTGGTCTGAAAGCCACCCATCTGATTAGCTAGCTAGCTTCTTCACACTACTGTACTGGCACGGAATAGCCATGATCATTATTTGACAACAAAGCTCTAGATAGAAAATATCGTTGAACCAACATTTTGCTGCATTTTCAGTTATGAAAGGGATCAATCGACAACAACGCCTACCAAAAGTTGTCTTTCCAGCGCCATCATTGTTGASTATTGCTGCAGACTCAGATCAGTAAGCAGAAACTTTAGCAAGGACAACAGTATTTCCCCTAMCTGGCCAAGATTTGACCTAATAAAACATCTTCTAGTGCTAGGTATCTACACTGAACAAAAATACAAATGCAACATGACACYCTTTCAAAGATTTTATGGAGTTACAGTTCAAATAAGYAAATCAGTCCATTGAAATAAATTCATTAGACCCTAATCTATGGATTCCACATWTCTGGGAATACAGATGTGCGTCTGGTCACATACAGTTCCTTCGGAAAGTATTTGGATCCCATGACTTTTTCCACATTTTGTTACGTTATAGCCTTATTCTAAAGTAAATTTAAAAAAAAATACTAATCCTCAGCTATACCCCATAGTGAGAAAGCGAAAAACAGGTTTAGAATTTTTAGCAAATGTATTAAAAAGAAATACCTTATTTACYTAAGTATTCAGACCCTTTGCTATGAGACTTGAAATTGAGCTCAGGTGCATCCTGTTTCCACTGATCATCCTTTAGATGTTTCTAAAACTTGATTGGAGTCCACCTSTGGTAAATTCAATTGATTGAGCTTGATTTGGAAAGGCACACAACTGTCTGTAAAAGGCACAACAGCACGCTTGGAGTTGGCCAAAAGGCACCTAAAGGACTCTCAGACCATGAGAAATTAGATTATCTGGTCTGATAAAGCCAAGATTGAACTCTGGCCTAAATGCCAAGCGTCACGTCTGGAGGAAACTGGCATCATCCCTACGGTGAAGTATGGTGATGTTTTTCAGCGGCAGGGACTGAGGGACTGGGAGACTAGTCAGGATCGAGGGAAAGATGAATATAGCAAAGTACAGAGATCCTTGACGAAAATCTGCTCAGGACCTCAGACGGGGGCAAAGGTTCACCTTTCAACAGGACAACAACCCTAAGCACACAGCCAAGACAACACAGCTGTGGCTTCAGGACAAGTCTCTGAATGTCCTTGAGTGGCCCAGCTAGAGCCCGGACTTGAACCCTATAGAACATTTTTGGAGAGACCTGAAAATGGCTGTGCAGCGATCCTTCCCATCCAACCTGACAGATCTTGAGAGGATCTGCAGAGAAGAATGGGAGAAACTCCCCAAATACAGGTGTGCCAGGCTTGTACCGTCATACCCAAGATAACTCAAGGCTGCAGTCGCTMCCAAGGTGCTTCAACAAAGTACCGTGTAAAGGGTCTGAATACTTATGTAAATGTCATATTTCAGTTTTTATTTTTATAAGTTAGCAAAAAGGTCAACCTGTTTTTGCTTTGTCATTATGGGGTATTGTGTGTGTGTGTATATATATATTGATGAGGGAACTTATATATTTTTTTWAATCAATTGTAGAATAAAGCTGTAACGTAACAAAATGTGGAAAATGTCAAGTAGTCTGAAAACATTCTGAAGGCACTGTATACCTTAACAGGTAGGAGCATGGATCAAAATAAGTCAGTATCTMGTGTGAACACCATTTGCCTCATGCATTGCGACCCATCTCCTTCACATAGAGTTGATCAGGCTGTTGATTGTGGCCTGTGGAATGTTGTCTCACTCCTCTTCAATGGCTGTGCGAAGTTTCTGGATATTGGCGGGAATTGGAACACGCTGTCGTACATGTTCATCCAGAGCATCCCAAACATGCTCAATGGTTGACTTGTCTGAGTATGCAGGCCATGGAACTGGGACATTTTCTGCATCCAGAAATTGTGTATAGGTCCTTGCTACATTGGGCTGTGCATTATCATGCTGAAACATGAGGTGGATGAATGGCACGACAATGGGCCTCAGGTTCTCATAACTGAATCTCTGCATTCAAATTGCCAAAGATTAAAATGCAATTGTGTTTTTTGTCCGTACAAAGAAATACATTGAAGCATTTGCGAGTGCGACACCCTAGGCTGGTAGGGAGTGAGAGACATTAAGCGCTTAGAATTTAAACGTTTTAAATCATTAGTCTATAAATTGCACATGTAGGCTATGACTTAGAATTCAATACAAATTAAACAAAAAATGCCTTATTAGGCTCAGTCAACAGTGCCTTTTTGAATTCATTTTTAGAAACATGAGTTTGGCCAGTCTATGGCTTCAGGCTCATGCGATGGTGCCTGGAGAGCAGGCCAGCAGCYGAGAATATCCTCTCCGTGCTTGCAGAGCCACTGGGGATGCTAAACACACTTTTGGCCACTCTTGTCACTCAGGGCAGGGATGCATTTTATTATTATAATATACATCTATAGGTAGGTATAAAGGTTTTTAGGCAAAATAACCCAATCAAAACGGAAAACTCCTTGAAAGTTGGAATATGRGCTACATTGACAATTTAGCTACCTATCTTGTTCCTTCCTTTTAGGATGTGCATGTAGTAAGTAGACCATCATGCTTTCAGCAGACTGGCCTTTTCAGATTCCACTGATTCTTTAGTTGTGGACATTACATCACCGCGCTCCCGCTCTTGGTCCTCATCTTTTTAAGTCACCTTCAGTTTTGCACGTGTGTTTTCAGTTTCTTTATGAAAATAAACTACAAATGCATGCTGTGCTTAGCATTCCCTGAGCTCATGAAGTGAGCGCTATTTGAGCGGTCGAGAAGGCCGACCTTCCAGCCTTTGGGAGTCTCGCTCGGCGTTCCAGTCAAATTGGGCACGTTCTGCTCCTCACTCCGCTCACCTACTCTGACTCCTACCGTCTAACCGCTAGTAGCCTTGAAACACAGCACTTATTAGCAGTTCAGCACATCAGCATTTCTCGCACTGTTACACAAAATCAAGATCAACTTTTAGCATCGTAGACATTGAATGTCTGTAACCAAACTGACGACAAACTCTGTTGGCAGATGGTAGTTCTAGCTAGCCACATGCTAACCTGAGTGCTACTAATAGCAGCAGTAAATTCAGATAATGGCTAACAAACATTGGCTACCATCAATGTTCCATCCCAGGGACTGCAACGCAGAAGAAATATCAGCTTGCACAAGATTGAACTTCATTCAACTTTCTAGAGTTTTCCCCGTTAACCTATCAACGTTTCCCTTTACTGTGGGAATTGTGATCGAATCAACGTAATATTAGCTACTTTCAATGCAACCTAACAAAAACTATGCAAGACTTAGTTTTTCAGACTAACTATGCGAGAGGTTTTGTTGTAGGCAGAACGCATCGGAGTAGGATTCTATTGCATTGACAGGCACCACTCAAGCCCGTACTCTACACAGACCGATGCACCATAACCAATCAGCGCTGCAGTAGGCCTACAGTATCAGTCAAAAGTTTGGACACACCTACTCATTGAAGTGTTTTTATTTTTTGGTATTTTCTACATTGTAGAATTATAGTGAAGACATCAAAACTATGAAATAACACACATGGAATCATGTAGTAACCAAAATAGTGTTAAACGAATCAAAATATATTTGAGATTCTTCAAAGTAACCAGCCTTTGCCTTGATGCGCTTTGCACACTCTTGGCATTGTCTCAACCAGCTTCATGAAGTAGTCACCTGGAATGCATTTCAATTGACAGGTGTCCCTTAAGTGGAATTGTGGAATTTCTTTCCTTCTTAATGCGTTTGTGCCATTCAGTTGTGTTGCGGGAAGGTAGGGGCGGTATACAGAAGATAGCCCTATTTGGTAAAAGACCAAGTCCATATTATGGCAAGAAAAGCTCAAATAAGCAAAGAGAAATGATAGTATCATTATTTTAAGACATGGTCAGTCAATAACAAAAATGTCAAGAACTTTTGAACGTTTCTTCAAGTGCAGTTGCAAAAACCATCAAGCACTATGATAACTGGCTCTCATGAGGACCGCCACAGGAAAGGAAGACCCAGAGTTACCTCTGCTGCAGAGGATGAGTTCATTAGTTAACTGAACCTCAGATTCCAGCCAAATAAATGCTTCACYGAGTTCAAGTACCAGACACATCTCAACATCAACTGTTCAGAGGAGACTGCGTGAATCAGGCCTTCGTGGTCGAATTGCTGCGAAGAAACCACTACAGGAGGACACCAATAAGAAGCGACTTGCTTGGGCCGAGAAACACAAGGAATTTACATTAGGCCGATGGAAATCTGTCATTTGGTCTGATGAGTCCAAATTTGAGATTTTGGGTTCCAACCGCCGTGTCTTTGTGAGACGCAGAGTAGGTGAACGGATGAMCTCCTGTCTGGTTTATTTTGAATTCAAGGCACACTTAACCAGCATGTCTACCACAGCATTCTGCAGCGATGCGCCATCCCATGTGGTTTGCGCTATCATTTGTTTTTCAACAGGACAATGACCCAACACACCTTCAGGCTGTGTAAGGGCTATTTGACCAAGATATGGAGTGCTGCGTCAGATGACCTGTCCTCCAAAAACACCTGACTTCTATCCAATTGAGATGGTTTGGGATGAGTTGGACCACAGAGTGAAGGAAAAGCAGCCAACAAGTGCTCAGCATATGTGGGAACTCCTTCAAGACTTTTGGAAAAGCATTCCAGGTGAACCTGGTTGAGTGAATGCCAAAAGTGTGCAAAGCTGTCATCAAGGCAACGGGTGGCTACTTTGAAGTATCTCAAATATAAAATATATTTAGATTTGTTTAACCCTTAACATTTTTTTTTAATGGTTACTGAAATAACAGTTATGTTTAGTTTTGACGTCTTCGCTGTTCTACAATGTAGAAAATAGTAAAAATAAAGAACTAATGGGTAGGTGTCAACTTTTGACTGGTACCGTATATGCAAATACACCATTGCCATATGTGGATCTGTGCCATTCACTTTGAACTGGACAGCTTTTTTACAGCATGAGCGGTCATGAGTAGATGCTTTTGTTTTGAGATCAAAGCAGAGTTACATGTAGCGATGAGCACATTTGACATTTGTTCATATCCAGTTTGTGCTCAGCAGACCTGAAATCTGCTCAGTGAGGGGGACAATGTAGGAAACATTGGCTACCATTGATATCCTGCAAGTTATATCGGCCAATAAAGATCAGGCAGTTCAGCAAAAATAAGGACCTTGAAAATTAACAATGACATCCGATTATGATATTTCGACCATTCATTTCTGCAAAACATGTAGTATTCTGTTGATTTTAGTTATTGTAGCTAGCGTATTCCATCCCCGAACACCATGCCAGATCTGTGTGAGTGGGCCAGTTCGTTTTGCATTGCACTTAGATAGCTGGCTTTGTTTTTATCATCTACCAATAACATGACAACTCTTTGGGCCCTTTAGTACCTTCTTAGTCGATTCACATCCATCACCGAAGCCACCCGCCATGTCGCTGTAACACCGATGGTGTCAGTGGACTTGGAGCCTACATTGACTGTGGGCACAGAACCGGTTTCAGCTTCATGGCGAATACACTCTTCCACTGTCGGTAGCCAGTGTAATCGTTCGGGACAAAGTGAGGCCCTCATATGATTGAAGCACGAGGGGTTCCCCTGACCCAGTAAGACTTTCTTCCCCTCTTGACCAAACATGCATGCCGGTAAACAGTGCGTTGCCGCCACCACCAGGCCGTTCCTCTCTGAATGTCAAAGCCACAATGTATTGTTGGTATATTACTTTTTGATACATGTATTTTTGCAACTTTTTTTTTTTCAAATCAACATTTGCATAAATAACTTTAAAAATGGTTTTGATTATCATCAATCCACGATGATAGATTTGTGGAAATATATTGTGCAACCTGTTCTTTTAAATCTTCAGATGGAAAAATATTACTCATCAAAATGAGCAGCCTGGGAGTTAAGGGGCAATTCTGCCACTTTTCAGCCTCGTATTCTTCCCCGCACCAAACTAGTCTCTACAAATGTGGAAACGGAACCTTTCTATGATCTGTAGTTAAAAACATAAAAGGTCCTAAAAAAAATAAAAATAATCTGTGATATCACAGGGTAGGATTAAAGTTTTAAACTGTGATTTATCATAACCTACAACACGGAGAGTTTCTAGCCGGATAGTATTTCGTATTTTCTTGCTCCCCACTTCACCGTGCAAATCCGTTTGAACTTTTGATGTCATCAGGTAGAACTTTCTAACTTTATAATTTTTCTACCATGTAGAAATGTGCCGTTTTCACATGTAGAGACTGGTATTGTGCTGGAGATAATTTTCATTAGTTAAAGTGGTGGAATTGCCTTTTTTAAAGATGGCTTGCTATTTTGTTTTCTACCACAAAGTGATAGTGGCCTAAAATGGTAATTATTACTGCCAATCGGTATTCAATGTGTCCATGTCTGTAGCCTAAATCAGATCACATGCTTCTTACCTGACAAGCCATGTTGCTAAAATAATTTGTACTGTATCACCTATAGGCCTATGTTTAAGTAAAATAGGCTGTTAAGTCCAACTTTGAGCACTGGACATTCCCTTTTTCTCTATGTAGCCTAAAGCAGCCCCAGCAGCTGCCCAGCCTTCCGGTGCTACCACGACCACCACCTCCATCACTACAGTCCCCACAGTACCCGCTGCTGCCTTGTCAGGCTCAGATAACCCACCTGAGGYGGGCAAACCAGAGGACAAACCAGCTGAGGAGAGGCCCTCCAACACCTCAGCCCCAGCATCAACTCCAACCAGGTAGGGCTGGGTCGGCAGTCAATGGCTRTCAAATTGCAAACCTATTCCGTATACACTGAGTGTACGAAACGGATTAACTCTTTCCATGAGACTGTCCAGGGGAAAACTATGATCCCATATTGATGTTACTGGTTAAATCCACTTGAATCGGTGTAGATCAAGGGGAGGCGACATGTTAAATCATTATTTTTAAGCATTGACTCAATTGAGACATGGATTGTGCATGTGTGCCATTTGAGGATGAATAGGCAAGACAAAAGATTGAAGTGCCTTTGAACGGGTAGTAAGTGCCTGGCGTTTGAATGTGTCAAGAACTGCAACGCAGCTGGGTTTTTCATGCTCAATTTTCTGTGTGTCAAGAATGGTCCACCAACAAAAGGATGTTCCAGCCAACTTGACACAATTGTGGGAAGCATTTGAGTCAACAGCGTCCCTGTGGATGTCTTTCGACACCTTGCCCAGACAAATTGAGGCTGTTCTGAGGACAAAAGGGGGTGCAAGTGAATATTGGGAAGGTGCCCCTAATGTTTTGTTCACAGGCACTGGTCTTGTTCCCTATATAGTTCACTCTTTGACCAGAGCCCTGTAGTGCACAACCCCCCCCCCCCCCCCCTCCCTCTAAATGATTGAACTACACATAGGAAGTAGGGTACCATTTGGGATGTGGCCACTGTTAGATTTTGGCCTGCGGTTCAGTTAATAGGAAGCTGTTTCCAGGGTCATGTTCGACAGTAGCCACATGTAAAACCGTTAACTGAGATTGCATTCTCATTGGAAATGGGGATGTTTTAGGTTTCGCTAGTGTCGGTTATAGTATAATTATCTCCTCAAGGTTGTATTTTATGAGAACAGATCACGGTAAAATGGAACAGTACTTGCATCAGCTTTGTACTCCTTCTCTTTCAGTTCGTCTGGTCTCTTGGCCAATGTGAACATGTTCGAGGAGGCAACTTCTGCTTTAGGTAAATGGTCCTCCTGATATGAGTTAACCCAATTTTGTGAATTGATTATAATCTGAAAGCATACTTTCTCTTTTGTAGTTAGGTCTATAGCCATGTCTTAATATTGTCTTCCCTGTAGAAATATATATATATAGGGCTATTCCGTTCACTTTTGGATCGATCTCTCAATCTGTTTTCATTAGGCTATGTTTATCCTAGTGAATGTCATCTGAAGTGTTCACGTCTCCCGGATCAAAATGGCATCTGATTGGTTGTTGGTTCTCCCTGCTCCTCAGTGACAGGCCAATCGTATGAGAACATGGTGACCGAGATGATGCTGATGGGCTATGAGAGGGAGCAGGTGGTGGCATCACTCCGAGCCAGCTTCAACAACCCAGATAGAGCTGTGGAGTACCTGCTTACAGTAAGTACCTCCCATCACTCCATCCACTTCCCAAGTCTGACACCCCTTTTTTTTTATTCTGAATGGTTTAGTCTAAAAGTGATATAATATGACAGTGAGCACGTTTTCATGCYCACAGTATTCCGGATAGTAGCTCATATTCCACTTAAGGTATTGTTTGGGATGAGCTGATTACATTCACCTTTTGTTATCCCACTCACGAGTATCCCTGTATCCATTAATAAACAGAATATTCATCATTTTAAGTTAATATGGGTTAAATGGACTWGTAACTGAAATATGGACACTGACTGTAGGGCTATAACCTTATGTGGCATAATATACAGTGCATTCAGAAAGTATTCAGACCCCTTCACTTTTTCCCGCATTAAGTTACAGCCTTATTCTTAAATAGATTAAATAAATAAAAATATCTTAATCTAAACACAATACCCCATAATGACAAAGCGAAAACAGGTTTTTAGATGCGTTTATTTGTAATGAATGTATAAAAATAAAAAAAAGATTTGCAAAAGTATTCAGACCCTTTGCTATGAGACTTGAAATTGGGCTCAGGTGTATCCTGTTTCCATTGATTATCCTT
Source organism: Salvelinus sp. IW2-2015 (assembly GCF_002910315.2). Lineage (NCBI taxonomy): Eukaryota > Metazoa > Chordata > Actinopteri > Salmoniformes > Salmonidae > Salvelinus > Salvelinus sp. IW2-2015. Next base: position 2,588,634 of record NC_036842.1, on the reverse strand, counting down.
GGTGTTTCTACAACTTGATTGGAGTCCCACCTGTGGTAAATTCAATTGATTGGACACCCCTATCTATATAAGGTCCCACAGTTGACAGTGCATATCAGAGCAAAAACTGTGCGGTCGAAGGAATTATCCATAGAGCTCCGAGAKAGGATTGTGTCAGATCTGGGGAAGTGTACCAAAACAATTCTGTAGCGTTGGAAGGTCCCAAAAAACACAGTGGCCTCCATCATTCTTAAATGAAAGAAGTTTGGGACCACCAAGACTCTTCTTAGAGCTGGCGGCAGGCCCATAAAGGACTCTCAGACCATTCTTTGGCCTGAATGCCATGCGTCACGTTTGGAGGAAACCTGGCACCATCCCTAAGGTGAAGCATGGTGGTGGCAGCATCATGCTGTGGGGTTGTTTTTCAGCGGTAGGGACTGGGAGACTAGTCAGGATCGAAGGAAAGATGAACGGAGAAAAGACCAGAGATCCTTGAGAACCTGCTCCACAGTGCTCAGGACCTCAGACTGGCGGCGACGGTTCACCTTCCAACTGGAGAGACGTGAAAATAGCTGTGCAGCGACGCTCCCCATCCAACCTGACAGAGCTTGAAAGGATCTGCAGAGAAGAATGGGGGAAACTCCAAATACAGGTGTGCCAAGCTTGTAGCGTCATACCCAAGAAGGCTGTAATCGCTGCCAAAGGTGCTGCAACAAAGTTCTGAGTAAAGGGTCTGATTATATATGTAAATGTGATATTTCAGTTATTTTTTTTCAGCATGTCTCCCCGAAAATGTGAATGCTAGTGTAATGTTGTCTTTGACACTTATGCAAGCAGACGGTAAGAACCACATAAAATATGCACCCAGACGAACTGAAGTCTTCTCAGAAACGTGTTTCATTGTTTTCTCAGCTTTCCATTTCCTTAAAATCGGTCAAACTGATCACTTTTGGACATTTTGCACAGGACCAATCTCTCCACTGTTTTGGAGTTATTGCATTTTCTCCCTGGTCCCTAAAAGACAAATACAGCAGTGTTTAACTAGATTACTAATGCATTCATTCTGTCAATGTAAGACATTCTGGTGAGCACTACTTTATTTAGTCTTCTGGGGCAAACATTTATGACAGAGCTGAAGCTGCATGTATCTAACGATTGGCTAGTTGACAAACAAATGGCCTACCAAATGTCAGAAATAATAATACMGCCTACAAAGTGTCAGACATAAGCAGGAAGTTGTCTACATTTTTGGTGAAAGTAGCCAGTAGGCTTTGCGGTCCTGTTCGGAGTATCAGCAAAATACATTATGGAGTTATGGTGGATCGAACTGCGCAGGTAGCCTACTTWAAAAAAAATGATTTGTTTGAGAATCGGATGAGAACATCACACAACACCAACGATATACAAAACTGAGCCTGCGCAGACTGCAATTAAACAGTAAACGGGATAGGATGTTTACATGCCACAGATCAGCGTGTCTTTTCCGGGTTTCTCATAATCGGGATACAAGATTTTTGGGTTATTGTAAACGGGATATGGTGTTTGTCAACTCAAATGCATAATACTTGAGTATCCCGAATAATAACGGCATATTGATGTGCATGTTAACATGGTCATTGACTCAATATCCCGTGTTTTTTTTGTTTGTTTTTGTGCTCTGATGGTTTTCATCCATGTGTTCCTTAGAGCTGGGATGATGGAGCTAGATTCCTCCACCCTGTCTGTCAGCTCTAATGTTGTATCTCCTGTGGTTGTTCTTCAGGGSATCCCAGCTGGGGAGGAGGGCCATGTGAGTGCTGACCCAGTGGTGCCCCCTGTGGGTGGAGGAACTCCAGCTCTGAACACAGGCAGTATGACCACCCCAGCCAGCACAGGCTCCCTAGCCAGCGCTGCAACAGGAGGTGTGTGTGTGCCTGCTTCTCCACTATGCATGCACATGTGTAACAACACTTCTGTATGCAGTGGACACAGAAAAAGCATTTGACGGCTTTCTAGTCTTTTCCTTTGAATAATAAAGAGATGCCCTATGTGCTGCACTGTATCAATTGTTCTATGCCATAAACGGTTTGGCATACTGGAGTTTAGAACACTGGTGTGCTGCTGTGTGGAAGGAGAACGTGGAACTTTGTGAACAAAGAACATACAAAATGGACCTGTAGAAATAGAACATGGATATACAACTGTGTGGATTGGAAATAGAACAGTGCCATTGTCCTTCTATGGTGTGACCTCCTATCCCCTCTCTCCCACTCCTGTGTTTGCAGCCAACCCCCTGGGGTTCCTGGTTAACCAGCCTCAGTTCCTCCAGATGAGACAGATCATCCAGCAGAACCCCTCTCTGCTCCCTGCCTTACTACAGCAGATAGGGAGGGAGAACCCCCAGCTTCTGCAAGTATGGACAACACACTCACACAAACACCTCGGTTTACACTCTGTCTCCGATGTACTCCCGAATCTCTGGCCTCTTGACGATAGACAATTATTCCACGATTTTGTAGTGTAACTGGCTACAATGAGCAGTGAAATTGATGGAATTCTAGTCCTTCTGCCAAATACATTTGTCTGTGTCATTTAGCTCCCCAGTCCTCTCATGCATATTGAAGGGATGAGATCAGAGCCTGAAGGCATAGCAGCAGACCCCTGCTGTGATACTGTTGTGTGTCCCAAATGGTACCCTATTACCTTTTATAGTGCATTACTGTTGACTAGAGCCCGATGTGAACTCTGGTCAAAAGTAATGCACTATYAAGGTAATAAGGTGCCATTTGGGAAGCAGAATGTGTTCAGCCTCAAACCAACCTCTGGTCAGCTGTAATGTTGTAGGTATCAAAGGTTCTTGGAACCATTGGGGCCTGGACTGGTGCGTTGACTAAATCTAAAACATCAGATTAATTTGTAATAATAATAACTTTCTAATAAGAAAGGCCTGTTTTCTGTTGTGAACCGTTTTTTCTATAGTGTGCCCTAATGAACACAATCCTGTTTTGTCTTTTTCCCTTTCAGCAAATCAGCAGCCACCAAGAGCAGTTCATCCAGATGCTGAACGAGCCAGCCCAGGAGGGGGGTCAGGGAGGAGGAGGAGGAGTAGGTGGAGGTGGAGGAAGTGTTGGAGTCGGGGTCGGTGGGGAGGCTGGAAGTGGCATGAACTATATTCAGGTCACACCCCAGGAGAAGGAGGCCATTGAGAGGGTAAGAAAGGAGGGAATCTCACAAGCCAAGATGACTGTTGATAAGATTTAGCGAAAATTCGCTAGTTAGCTAAATCAGGCACATTTACAGATAAATAAATAAAATAAAAATATATATATATATATTTTTTTTTATTATTTTTTTTTCAAATAAATTGAGTTAACATAGAGATTCTCCAGTACTTTTGTATTCGTTTTAGCCAATAGTTCTGAAAGTAGCGCTCATGAGCCAAAAGTGGTCACCAACAATGGTGTACTARGTCACATATACCGTATACAGTGCATTCGGAAAGTTATCAGACCCCCTTCCGTTTTTCCACATTTTGTTATGTTATACAGCCTTGTTCTAAAATGTATTAAATAAAATGTTTTCCCTCAATCTACACACTACCCCATAATGACAAAGGGAAAACAGGTTTTTAGAAAATGCTTTATATTTATTCAAACGGTAAAAACGGAAACCTTATTTGCACAAGTATTCAGACCCTTTGCTATGAGACTCGATATTGAGCTCAGATGCATCATGTTTCCATTGATCATCCTTGAAGTTTCTACAACTTGATTGGAGCACCTGTGATAAATTCAATCAATTGGACATGATTTGGAAAGGCACACACCTGTCTATATAAGGTCCCACAGTTGACCGTGCATGTCAGAGCAAAAACCAAGCCATGAGGTAGAAGGAATTGTCCGTAAAGCTCCGAGACAGGAATGTGTCGAGGCACGGATCTGGGGAAGGGTACCAAAACATTTTGCTGGGTTGAAAGTCCCCAAGAACAGTGTCCTCCATCAGTCTAAATGGAAGAAGTTTGGAACCACCAAGACTTTTCCTATAGCTGGCCAAACTGAGCAATCGGGGGAGAAGGGCCTTGGTCAGGCAGGTGACAAACAACTCGATGGTCACTGACAGAGCTCCAGAGTTCCTCTGTGGAGYTGGGAGAACCTTCCAGAAGGACAAKCATCTCTGCAGCACTCCACCAYTCAGGCCTTTATGGTAGAGTGGCCAGACGGAAGCCACTCCTTGMTAAATGGCACATGACGGCCCGCTTGGAGTTTGTCAAAAGGCCCCTAAAGGACTCTCACACCATGAGAAACAAGATTRTCTGGTCTGATGAAACCAAGATTGAGTTCTTTAGCCTCWGTGCCAAGCATTACGTCTGGAGGAAACCTGGCACCATCCCTGCGGTGAAGCATGTTGGTGGCAGCATCCTGCTTTGGGGATGTTTTTCAGTGGCAGGGATTGAGAGACTAGTCAGGATCAAATGAAGAAGCAAAGTACAGAGAAATCCTTGGTGAAAACCTGCTCCAGAGCACTCAGGACATCAGAATGGGGTGAAGCTTCACCTTCCAACAGGACAACAAACTCTAAGCACACAGTCAAGACAATGCAGGAGTGGCTTTGGTAAAAGTCTCTGAATGTCCTTGAGTGGCCCAGCCAGAGCCTGGACTTGAACCCGATCGAACATCTCTGGGGAGACCTGAAAATAGCTGTACAGCGACGCTCCCCATCCAACCTGACCACGCTTGAAAGGATCTGCAGGGAAGAATGGGAGAAACTCCTCAACTAAAGGTGTGCCAAGCTTGTAGCTTCATACCAAGAAGACTCAGGGCTGTAATTGCTACCAATGGTGCTTCAGCAAAGTACCTAGTAAAGAGTCTGAATACCTATCTAAATGATTTCATTTTTTCAATTCATACATTTGCAAACATTAAAAAATAAATGTTGCTTTGTGGTTATGGAGTATTATGAGTAGATGGATGATGGAAAATTCAATTTTAGAATAAGGCTGTAACAAAATGTGGAAAAAGTCAAGGGGAATACTTTCTGAAAGCACTGTATATCAATTTAGAACAAGATTATGTGTTGTGGATGCAATTTCAAAGGAATTGATAAAGACTGCTCGCTCGTGCACAGATTTAATACGATATTAGCGTGATGGGCTGTTTTTAACTCTGCAGCTGCAATAAAAAAAATCTTTACAATTAAATGTGGTGACCCCTGAAAGCCAGATGGAGATGGGTGTACTAGACGTGCATTCGGTCTTTATTACTGTAGCATAGACTACGCTGCAGCAAATGTAGGTCTACCTGTCAGAAAAAAGTCTACGTGCATRGTGAACTGCGCTCCATAATGAGGCGGGCGATCTGTCACCACCCTGAACATTGATGATTCATCATGCAGAGGCCGTAGAGAAGACGGCCGTGAACATTGCATATCATTTAACAGTRCCATTTCACGCCATGCTGTTCAAATAGATAACTTTATAAACCGGATGGTTCGAGCCCTGAATGCTGATTGGCTGACGGCCGTGGTATATCAGACTGTATACTGGGGGTATTACAAAACCCGTGGTTTACTGCTCTAAATACGTTGGTAACCAGTTTATAAAAGCAATAAGGCATCTTGGGGTTTGGTATATGGCCAATATACCATGGCTAAGGGCTGTGTCCTGGCACGACGCAAGAACACCCCTTAACCGTTGGGGCGGCAGGTAGCCTAGTGGTTAGAGCGTTGTACTAGTAACCGAAAGGTTGCAAGATCGAATCCCTGAGCTGACAAGGTAAAAATCTGTCGTTCTGCCCCCTGAACAAGGCAGRCAACCCACTGTTCCTAGTCTGTCATTGTAAATAAGAATTTGTTCTTAACGGACTTGCCTAGTTAAATAAATATACCACACCCACTCGGGCCTTATTTCTTAATTATAATTTACCGGTTTCTCAGTTATTTATTCCGGGAAAGGGGAGTGGTTTTGTGCGGTAAATCTCGGTAACCGGGTTCCCTCCATTCAACCCTAATTGTAATTCATAATGTGCCATGGATTGTGTAAACAACAGTAAATGTTTGATGGCAGGTATGTGGGGTTGTGTTCCAAACAAAACTACAAGTGTGCTTGCTCTAGTTCCTCAACGGCACAGCTAGGAGTGCTGACTCGATTTTGAGTCATAAAAGTGCATTGAAATCACGTAGGAACTGTGCACACTTTTTAGAGGTGTGTGGCCACTTGGAGACACCAGTTAGTCCTCTCACTCAAACCCTTGTATTTTGTCTGTTGCACCTACCCCACCTTTTCCAGGAATATTCTTATGTTACTGAATGTATCCAGAGTATTTTCAGATTTTATCAACAAATGCAGTGAAAATTACACAATGTAAATTGAACACAATCAACAGCGTAATGTTTGGATTGAGTCTTGTCAGGTGAACTGTTGTCCTCAGCTCGGGTCAAATTTTCCTATAATCTCAACTGTTTCCTTTCAATTGCTACTATGCTTGTGCATATGTATTTTGTATTTCTTTTGAAAAAAAACATTTCAATTTAGCCCTACCCATATTGGCCAATTCTCACTAGTGTACAGGGTTTAGCAACGTGTTGGTTTCAGACTGKATTGCTTTCAACTGAAGATGCATGTTTATGACATGAATGAATGCCTATTGATGGGAATAGAAATGTAATCTCGATCCTGTCATCTCTATTCAGGAATGTTGTTTATGTCATTTCGATATTGACTTTGTCTGTTTTGTCTTACAGCTAAAAGCCCTAGGATTCCCTGAAGGACTTGTTATACAGGCCTACTTTGCCTGTGAGAAGAACGAGAACTTGGCCGCTAACTTCCTTTTACAACAGAATTTTGACGACGACTAAAAAGGGAGAGCCATGATAGTAATTTCGGTCCTTAATTTTTTTTTTCCTCTACTTTTTGATCAATATTGGATAAGCATAAATAAAACATGGCCTTRGCATTTTCCCAAATTTTACTACAAATACATGATACCCTTTTTTTTTGTGAAATAAAAGCTGTTACTCTGATCACCTTAATTGAGTAAAAGCTACTTGGTTAATCAGATATCACCTGTGTGCTACCCGTTTGTTAATTTTAAAAATTTGGCTAAAGACCAACATGATTGTTTCTCATAAGGAAATTAATACTGGTTTAAAAGGTTGATCGCAGAATGTAGTTATAAGAGGAGTAGTTATACGAGTATGTGATTGGGCCACTTGTTATTGGATATTCATATACATCATTGTTCTTGTTTGATAGTGTTTTTCTTTGTCTCAATTGACCAGTATAGGGATCCCAGTACATAATAAAAACTGCAGTTTTTAAGTGATATTTTTAAACGAGCAACATTGTTATTTTGCCATTTTCATATTTTTGTTGTTGTTAAACTTCCAACCAACTTAAAGCGACTTGCATGAGCTACAGCAGATTAAGAAAGGCAACTGTACAAATATGGGAAGTACTGATGTTTCATGCAGCCTGAAAATAGCAAAGTATCCTAGTTCTTTCGGACATCTAAAGGCATGTATATGACTTCCGTAGCTCATAGTAGCCTTGTGTTTACAGTTACTATCAACTTGATTTAKTGTCATTTTTACAGAGAAATAAAACGTTTCAACAGAGTAATTTTGCCCAATTTTTTTTGTTTAGTCTTTTAAAGAGGGCAGGTGTAAGCAGCTCTTTTGACAGTTGATTCCATGAATAACACTAGGAAATAATATTGTTGCTCTTATTTGACGATACATTTGTGTCGGCGTCTCATATCGTGTGGAAGACTAGTAACGTATTTATTTATTCCTTRTCCAATTGGTATGCAGTCATCTGAAAATGCCTACAAAAGGACGAAATTTTAGATGATTGAGATGCGCCCATACGCCAATGACTTGTACACAATTTGTACAGTACACCCCCCCACCTTCTCAAGCAGAATACTGAGACCAGCAGGGGGCAGCATAGACTGCAACATACGTTTTGAAAGTTTCTTCAAAACCACTGAGGTGTGTGTTCAACATCAGGGTTGAGGTTGCTTCAAATTAAAGCCAGTCAATTCAAGAAGGAAGCTACAATTCCAACTTCACTATTGTCAAATTTTCTATTCCTTCTAAATAAGAACCTATTCAAGTTTTCAATTTAAATTCAAATCACTTTCTGAATTGACTGATCGTTTTTCTCTGACTCAATTACACTTTGTACATTATGGGAAAGTGTGGAGTTTGTCGTCATTGTGCATCTGTGTATAAGTTTAATTTACATTTCTTAACTAACTTTTTGACAATTATCCAGTGTTTTGTCTCGCTTGTTGGAGATGTTTTATTTATTGCCCTTTAAATTAGTYGTTCTCTCCCTGTCTCCACTCATTGAGAAACAGACCCTAAATGTCAGTTGAACATTTGTGTCAACCAGGTTTCCATCCAACCTTTTTTATGCAAGTAAAGTAAAAATGTCAAAATATGCTAGACAAATGATAAATCAATGTTTGGTTGCTGTTTCACAAAACTAATCTTGCTCTTATCCATAAAAAGCTAATGTAGTTAGCCTACCCTCATCTGCTAGCTGTTGGCTAGAGTGTAATGTGCCAAGACCGGATTGGGCACATTTAGCTATATAAAGCAAAAAAAAAATTGACAAAACCATCAGAGTTGACAATGSGATGGAAACCCATTTAACTTGTATTTTTTATTTGGTACATGAGAATTTAACTGTAAAATACATCTTATGTAAACTACGTCATCATGCACAGACTRATCTGTAACAAGTCAACTTGATGGAAACATCTCTGGAAAATGTGCATATTGTTTTTATGCAGATTTAGAATATTCGCATGAAAATCTGTCACCATTTGGATGGAAACCCTAACTTATAACATGTCAATGATATTCTCAAAATTCACCACTATGAATTTTGATTTAGTTCAATTTAAAACTAAGATATGAAACAGATAAAGAATGGGACTGAAGGGACATTTGATTTATGCAAGGCCAATTTTGACGGGACAGCAACGTAGATCAACTAAACTCGTAAAATGCAACTGAGCGTTATGAAGAGAGACTTATGTTAAATAAATAAAATAAAGGTTATATGAGTTTCTTAGTCTTCAAGATCAGTGAGTCGAAATGACAATATTTAAGTCAAGGAACTCAGTTGGAGAAGTAGCATTAAGAATAAAGGTTGTAAAKACATACTTGGGCAGTTGCCCCTATACAGATCTAGGATCAGCTTTCCCTCCACACAACCTAAGTGGGAGAAATGCAAAATTGACCCAGGACCAGTGTCTAGGGGCAACTTCCCCCTACTCCCACACATCTAGCCAGTAGCCACCTACAGTACCAGGAAGTTTCCTGTGATCTGATAAGGCCATTTGCTGAGCAGGTACCAGCAGGTTTCTGTGTGATTGTTCCCTAAACATCATGTTAGCTTTCTTCCGGTACATCAGCATGCCTGGGTGACTCATCTCACCGTGTTGCCCTGAAGCGTGATAAACAGGGCCATTTTACTTAATACTTACATTCAAATCGTTCCTATATTGTTTATGATCATGTCCGAATACAACAGAATTAGACATGATTTTGTTTGATCTTTCAATAAAAATCTCCACAAATAATAGTTAGGGTTTAGGCCTAGGTTATTTTTGCATTATGGGTTTTCCTACGTATTTACCTACGGTGATCAGGGCACTTTTGCACTTTACCACTACGTCCCTGATGATAATGTAAATTCGGTATTGCACCTTCAATTCTTCCCTCAACAGACCATTGTCCAAAAGTCTCGTTACACAGCACTTTTGACCAGGAAACTGTTGACCATAAGAAGCTGCTTCTGTCTGCCTGACAAATCGACCATTGGATATAATCCACGGATCTTAACTTCTGGATGCCAGTCACAGTGTAAGTGTCTGGCTTGCCAAGTCCTGAATAGTATACACCTACTGGAACATGCCATTACCATTCAAATATGTTTTCCTTCCTGCGTCTCGGAGCAGAAAGACGATTTTGGTGTTGAAGGGAGACTAAAGTTGATGGGTTCAAAGCAGCTGGAGGGGAGAGAGAGGCAKGAAAGAGAGCTTCAGGAGAGTGCTAATGCATTGGCTAAGGTAAGGGAAGACACCTCTTTTCAATATGTACTGCTGGATGTGGACGGAGAGGTGGAGTCGGTCCGGAGGAAGACTTATGGTCCACACAGGGTTGTGAACAGGCTTTTTAGTAGAGAGTGGGAATACAGCCTAGAACTCATTCCTGATTTTCTTCTTCTTACTCCCATAAAATCCCTCAAGCAGCTTGCTTATGAACATTCTGTTGACTTTATGTGAAGGCCCTATTGTGAACAKACCTTGCCAAATGTTGCTTAGCCTAAATAGCCTCCCGATCCCAGCATACCAGTTAAACTACCAACCACTCGGCTGTAATGCCCGTTTGCAAGTTTTAACATGACACAGTGGGAACATCAGAAGTCCATTAGGTGTCATTGTAACCTGTTGTAGGTCATTTATCTTATATTCATTAACATCTATAAAGTCGACAACATGCCGTATACAATTGAAACCAAATTACCCTTTTTGCTTTTGGAGGCATTTGAGTATAGTGTGCATTCATATATACACACACGCACATAGGCATACTTGCACACACATAATCCGCACACACACACACACACACTCAGAAAGTTTTTCTCTCTACGTTGTACAGATCAGGCCGTACAGTGCCAGAGGTATGTGAGAGAAACTGCCCAGACTCTGTGGTTTGTATCAGTTTCAAGTGTTCTGTGAAAAACATTGCTTCTGCTACACACTTATGCCTCTTAGGATAATGACAATGCTCCCCTTGGTTTTCTCCACATTACCTTCAGGACATCATCAACAAGGTGAATGTGATGAATGACGCTATTGGGGAGGCGAAATGTAGCTGGTGATGGTTTACCTCGTAGCTGGTGATGGTTTACCTCTGTGCGAGTGTTTTTACTTTCCTACAGAACTATAATGATTATAAATGGGCAGTACCAGTCACTGTAGTCGTAAAGATCACCCAGAGTGTAAATAAGTGCATAATTACATAGTTCTGGTTCCTGCTCTTAGATATTATAGCTAGATTGATGTTTAAACACAGAGACAGGCAGCCATTTACACTCGCACCCAGATCCAGGACATCAAAGGCATGCAGTGTGTGTGTGTTATTGAGAGCAGCAGAAGAAGAAGTGTAGGACCTTAGTATTGCTCTTGGACCGGAGCCAGAGCTGCAGATGGTCCTGGTTTGTGTRCGTGCAAAATGGCTGTGAGGCTCACGCTTCCCAAGTGACCAWGACGAAACACAGCAAAACCAACACGCACACATGCAGCACACCAGCACCAGACCAGGCTACACACACACACATACARGCACACACAAACCAGACTCTACTCCAGCAGGCCCAGGCTCGGGMCCGCAAAAGCAGTCGAACTCCTCTGAGAGTTCCCGGGTCGTGCTTTTATTAAGTGGCACTGTTAAGACTCTAACTGTTAAGTCACATCGCCTCGATCTGCAATACTCCCTGAAGGAGTTCCCTTAGGAAAAAACCCCACGGCGTTCCTGTCGTGGTTAGCTTCGCATGTACGTCACTGTCAAAGGCAACAATAACAGCTCTAATGAAGGATACCTACGTAGGTAAGTAGACGGGCCTGCTTTGGACCTACCTACACAAAGTGCACTACCTTAGCAACAACAAACAATAACAACAAGGAGAGAGGGAACCCTGCCTTCCCGGGAGATCTTCTGGAATGCTGAGCTCCAGTCCACCCTGATGTTTGTAGACTCTAAAATGAGGTTGTCTTGGCGACGGGGGGGGGGGGGGGGGGGGGGGGTGTCTTTGAGGGAAGCCCCACATCTTGCTGACGTTGCTGTTTGGATTGTCACGGTGCAAAGGCCTTGGAAGTAGAACCAACTAGTCGGCAGCCACACCTTGTGTTGGTTCAGGTCTAGTTTACACTGCAGACAGGGCTTTTGTTGTGGCATGTGTCGAGGCTCTATAGAGATACTCCAATGTTTGGGCGGAAGAACACACCATAAAGGGCATGAATGGGTTGTTCATTTTCTTTATTTTAAATAAAGGGGCAGCACCTTTCGGAGACTGGGCGAAGGAAACGTCACAGTGTGTCTTGGCATGTCACACTTCTTCTGTTGCCTTCATTACTCTTCTCTTTCCATGCAAAGTCTTGGCCAAATTATAGTTCTATAATATTTTTATATATAGTACATCACAGTCTTAATATAAAACTGTCTTCTGGATCATATGATGTGTCCCAAATGACACCCTGTTCCCAATATAGTGAACACATTTTGGCTCTGGTCAAAATGAGTGCACTATGTAGTGAATAAACTGCCACTTGGGACGCAACGCCAGTCTTTTCCCCTGTGATGTTTTGGATTGTTAAATCTGTCATTGAGGATTTGTGAAAGGGAGACACTGTGGCCCTCCAATCCTGGCTTCTCACACAGTACACCTCTCTGCCTCCCCACCTCTCTCCGGGCATGCTTCTGGTGTGAGAGTGATCGCTGTGTGGTTTTCATATGCCATAACTCATCATCACTTCGACGGTCCCACAAAGCTGTCTACTCAGGGGGATTTCATATGTAAGGGAATTCTCACGGATGTGCTCCTTTAACACATAAAATGAACACTGAAATTATCCCTGAGATGACAATCAGAGAGAGAGAGGGAGGGAGGGGGGGGGGGGGGGGGGGGGGGGGGGGGGGGGGGGGGGGGGGGGGGGGGGGGGGGGGGGGGTACCTGACAGCAACAGTACCATGTTGTGTGTCATCAAGGCAAGGGTGGCTACTTTGAAGAATCTAAAATCTAAAATGTATTTTGATTTGTTTAACACTTTTTCGGTCACTACATGATTCCACATGTGTTATTTCACAGTTTTGATGTCTTCACTATTATTCTACAATGTAGAAAATAGTAAAAATAAAGAAAAACCCTGGAACGAGGAGATGTGTCCAAACTTTTGACTGGTACTATAGGTTCAATCAGTGAGCTGGTCTGAATGGCTTGCTCACTTTAACTTCATCCAGTAATCACAATATATTCACATGGTTTTCTCTCTATGGGCCTAGCTGGTATTTAGCGTTATTATCATCATCAGCATAGCGTCATGTTCTCTCCTCTTTTACTCTTAGCCACGTGCAGAATGTCATTCACCTACTACTGTATAACCTATGAGCATTGCACAARGACGCAATTTCACCACGCTTGCTGAACAACCTACGCGCACATTCTTGCAATAATCACCTCCTCTCTCAACCCATGAGCGRATATCTCGTGACGTATTTAAAAAGTCAACTTACCCTTGTTCCCTCATTTCCAGCAACAGTCTGACGACCATCCGCCTCCCACCGCCYCCAAATGAAGGCCCGTCATCGAACTCCTGTCTCCCAGCGGGCGGGTCTCCCAGCTGCCCCTCACCTGTCACCATATAATCTGGCTCCAATGATCATTCCTCGGAGACYAGGCCATCCCCAAACGAAACAAAKAAAACATAGATMCATATTGCACATCGTCTCTGTTGCTCATCCAATTAGCCTGTCCTCGATTGAAATGATCCAGAGTTCAAGCACATTTGAAAAATAACCTTTGTGGAAACACAGCAATTAGTACACTTTGATTATGTTAATGTATGCCTGGCGTTGAAATATTCATTGCAATTAAATCACCACCTCTTGATTACTCCCATGAGCTCGTTAAAATACCTAGGATGTGTCCCAAATATGTGTATGTGACCAATACGATTTGATTTGATTTGAAATCGCACCCTACTSCCTAAATAGTGGACTACGTTTGAGTAGTCCATCCTTCTTTTCATCTACACTTCAATCAGTGTAGATGAAGGGGAGCAGACAGGTTAAAGAAGGATTTTTAAGCCTTGAGACACTAGAGACATGGATTGTGTATTTGTGCCATTCAGTGGGCGAATGGGCAAGACAAAATATTGAAGTGCCATTGAACGGGGTATGGTAGTAGGTGCCAGGTGCACCGGTTTGTCTCAAGAACTGCAACACTGCTGGGTTTCACACTCAGTTTCCCGTGTGTACAAAGAATGGTCCACCACTCAAAGGACATCCAGTCAACTTGACAACTGTGGGGAGCAGTGGAGTCAACATGGGCCACCGTCCTTGTGGAACGCTTTTGACACCTCCTAGTCTATGCCCGACTAATTGAGGCTGTTCTTAGGGCAAAACGGGGGGTGCAACTCAATATTAGGAAGGTGTTCTGAATGTTTTGTACACTCAGTGTATGTTATTGGCTTCTAATATCAAGGCTCACGCTACTATTAAATTAGTTATAAAAAACATCAGTACAATATGTACTTGTGTGCTCCATTGAGAGTATTTTCTTACGTCAGAATGTACGACATTCATGTGAATATTCTAAAATCCACATAAAGAAAATAATGTGGGAAAAAACTATGTTGGTGGGGCCTATTATTCTGTTTGAATGTTGCTRCTGAATCTCTATGATAAATATKATCGTTTTTCTWCAGATGTATTTTTAACAGAGCTGAGATATCAAAAACCAATCTCAAATTGTTGYAATAAGTKAATGAAATCCAGAATACTTAGATTAATTGACYACCAAAATAGCATTGCAGATAGCACTATTTTGCTTAGTGCTGAGATGTGTTATAGGTTATGAATGTGTAGACATGATTCTTTTCKGACTTTGTGGAGCAGCAGAAAGATCAGCATACCCCAAATCCAGAYGTTGTGAGTTAAAATCCAAGGTGGGGTCATATTGAAAAGTCAGTACTAAGTGATCATGTTATCATTGATTAAAGTTTTTTTTACACTATTTTCTCTGAACAGCGTACCACTTACCTTAAAACCCCCATACCATTTAATTACTTTACTTATAATGGTTTGGGACACCTGGGARCATCACGTGACAAAAACCTCCAYGGAACCATGACACAACGTCTCAAGAACATGCTAAAAATGTCCTCAGGGATGTCCRCAGGACAAACCGGGAACTAGACAAAACCTCCACGGGACCATGACACAACGTCCCAAGAACATGCTAAAAATATTCCTTGGGGACGTCCCCGGAACAAACCAGGAACTAAACTTAACCTTCAGGTGACCATGACACAACGTCCRAAGAATGTTCAGGGTACCTTCAGGGGACCATGACACAACGTCTCAAGAATMWCCTAAAAATGTCCCCGGGYCAAATCTATAGAAAGGTCTCCCAGAGAACGTTCCCTTGGGACCATCAAACGACGTTCTTAGAACATCAGTGGGATAACGTTGCACCAAAACCATTAAGGGGACCTAATGATAACGTCGCCCAATGTCCTCAAGACATTCCCTGTTTGCTGGGTGCTCTATAATTATGGTGGACAGTCTGAAGTAAAGCAGTCGTGGACTAAAGCATTGTTTCCTTTGCCTCATGTCAAAGATGGCTGACAATTACAGATGTCATTGTATTGTCTACCGCGTTGTACTGTATTTCCCCTAGAGCCTGTACTTTCAAACGTGCATCACATCCATCGCAAGC
Source organism: Salvelinus sp. IW2-2015 (assembly GCF_002910315.2). Classification (NCBI taxonomy): domain Eukaryota; kingdom Metazoa; phylum Chordata; class Actinopteri; order Salmoniformes; family Salmonidae; genus Salvelinus; species Salvelinus sp. IW2-2015. The sequence continues at coordinate 2,573,165 of NC_036842.1, read as the reverse complement.
TTTCATCTTCTTTCTTGTCCTCGACTCAATCAAAGGAACATAAGATTTAGGGAAAGTAAACACTCTGGTTTTATGATTGCCCCCTTCGTAGTACGGAGTGGTCCATATAATTGAGTCCTCAGTGCCTATTTTTGGGATACTAGTGGGAAAGAAACCCCGGGAGACTAGCTGGGAATGGAACTCTCACGTTCTCTTTCCCATTCACTGATTCTTCAATCAAGAACCTGGTCTGTGTTTTTTAAACTTTTGTGTACATGTATAAAGACTAAAAAGTAATATGATTTTGTGTTATGTTACTAAATATATCATTTTTCCAGCTGAAAGTTGAAAATCAACCATTTATCCATTTGTCTATTCTGTGACAAAAAAAGACAGCGGTATCCCTCGATTCAACAACATTAACACAAGAAAAGATGTCCTGAATATCCAGTTTTACAACACTGAGCTTTACTGACGGAGAGGGTAGACCAGACCATCTGCCTGCTCTTAACACCGACTCCACAATCCCCAAACCACCAACATCCCACAAACTCAAATGAATGTTGTTTCACTGTGAGTAAAAGTTTAAACAAACAGAAATATCAGCAGTCAGCGTCTTCTCTGTTACCCTGCGTGTGCTATAATGAACTGCTTGTTCGGTTGAAATTATAAGTTATTTTGGAGCACTGTAGTTAGAGGCCCGATGAGGACACTGTACTATTAGATCTAACAGTTATAAGGTACTCTTAAAAGATGGAAATACTTTTGAACAGTAATGCGTCCCATTAATTCATATTGGTAATTGATTATTATGTTAAAATAATCTCATTTGTTGACAACCTGATATAAAGATGTGTTAAAGAATGCAGGATGTTACTGAAGTAGACCCTTGTCTCGCAAAAGARTCATGCTTACCAGCTCCTTAAAATATAAATTAGACACTGAGTTATTAAGACCAGCGGAAAATAAAAAAGTCCTATTTTAGGACTATTTCCTGTATGTCATTTTAGATATCCTCTCTATCAAACACACCACTCACTGGGCTTTAGAAGAAATCTAGTCTGGAGAGCGAAAGAAAAGGCTGACTTACAGTGCCTTCAGAAATGATTCATACCTTTGACTTWTTCCACATTTTGTTGTGTTATAGCCTGGATTCAAAATGGATTCAATAYAWWWWTTTCATCACCCATCTACACCCACTTTTGCAAAATGATTGAAAATGAAATAWAGAAATGCAGTATCTCATTTACATAAMTATTCACACCCATGAGTCAATASTTTGTAGAAGCACCTTTTGCAGTGATTGCTGCTSTGAGTCTTTCTTGGTAAGTCTCTAAGCTTTCCACACCTGGATTGTACAACATTTGCCCATTATTCTTTTAAAAATTATTCAAGCTCTGTCAAAATGGTTGTTGATCATTGATAGACAATCATTCTCAGGTCTTGAAATATATTTTCAGGTAGATTTAAGTCAAAACTGTAACTTGACCACTCAGGAACATTCACTGTCTTCTCGGTAACAACTCCAGTGTAGATTTGGCCTTGTGTTTTAGGTTATTGCACTGTTGAAAGGTGAATTCATCTCCCAGTGTCTGATAGAAAGCAGATGGAACCAGGTTTTACTCTTGGATRTTGCCTGTGCTTGGCTCCATTCAGTTTCTTTTTTATCCTGAAAAACTCCCCAGTTCTTAACGATTACAAGCATACCCATAACGTGATGCATCCACCACTATGCATGAAAATATGGAATAGTAGTACTAGTGATATAGTGGTACTCAGTAATGTGTTGTATTGGTTTTGTCCCAAACATAAGATTGTGTATTCAGGACAAAAAGTTCATTTCTTTGCAAATGTTTTTGCAATATTACTTTAGTGCCTTATTGCATACAGGATGCATGTTTTGGAATATCATGGTGAAATCCCTGAGAGGTTTCCTTCCTCTCTGGCACTGATTTCAGAAGGATGCCTGTATCTTTGTAGTGACTGGGTGTATTGATACACCATCCAATGTGTAATTAATAACTTCACCATGTTCAAAGGGATATTCAATTCAAAGTCTGCTTTTTATTTTTACCCATCAACCAATAGGTGCCCTTCTTTGCAAGGCATTGGAAAACCTCCCTGGTCCTTGTGGTTGAATCTTTGTTTGAAATTCACTGCTTGACTGAGGGACCTTACAGATAATTGCACGTGTGGGGTACAGAGATGTTGTATTTGACCTTTATTTAACTAGGCAAGTCAGTTAAGAACAAATTCTTATTTACAATGACAGACTAGGAACAGTGGGTTAACTGCCTTGTTCAGGGGTAGAACTACAGATTTTTATCTTGTCAGCTCGGGGATTCGATCGAGCAACCTTTCAGTTACTGGCCCACCGCTCTAACCACTAGGCTACCTGCCTAGTGAATGAGGTAGTCATTGAGGTAGTCATTGAATGAGGTAGTCATTCAAAAATGATGTTAAACACTATTATTGCACACTGAGTCCATGATACTTATTATGTGACTTGTTAAGCACATTTTTACTCCTGAACTTATTTAGGCTTGCCATAACKAAGSGMTTGAATACTTATTGACAAAKATTTCAGAACACATAATTCCACTTTGACATTATGGGGTATTGTGTGTAGGCCAGTGACAAAACATGTATATTTAATCTATTTTKAATTCAGGCTGTAACACAACAAAATGTGGAAAAAGTKAAGGGGTGTGAAAATATTGGCCCGTAAAGTAATGTTAAAAACGTAAAAGCGCTTCTCTATAAACCCCCATCACCCCACAAATAAACCCACATTAGAGAATGTTGCTCTGCTCTCATTTTGTTTATCATGAGGTCATAAACGRGCGATTTATCTTTTCCACTTTTCCACTGCCATCACAGAAATAATGGGTATCTCGGTACTGCTTCCTTTACAGGAGTTTCCACGAATGAACTCTGGCTCGCCAAGCTATATACTTTGCGACTTTGTTCACTCTGTAATCGAAATGCTTCTTTACTGAATATGCAATATGTAATTGAATAACTTCATTCCCAAACAGAATTCCCACAGGCTTCTAGAACCATACAGTGGTTCCTCAGTAGTAGTATTTTTGAGTTGTGAATGATTCACCACTGAACAACAGGATTTCAGGCGATACGTTCACAGACATCCTGACCTCCTACAATTGCTGACGTTTTGACTTCTTTCTCAAACTTCAAGGGTTAAATGCACTTTTAAGAGGCACTGAACATGCCAGTTCTACTGCGTTGAAAACAAACACAATAACATGCTCAGAGAGAAATGGGGCTGTGATCTTCAACATCGTAGTTGTAGAGTTGACAATGACACTGACACTTCAATGACAATAAAAAACACCATAAGCTCAATAATGAAACCCATGAGCTCTTTCCAACATGGTAGTTGGAACCAGACAAACAGAAGCATACTTTCCCCTCGCATCAACAAACAGCTAACTACTGCAGCGGGTTATTACGCCTTTTATAAAACAAGATACTTTAAACCTTCACTGGCTGGCAGACATTGTTTTGCCTTTAATGAAAATTATGCTCACATAAAATACCAATTTTATTTAATACAGCCCGTCTAGACTATATTTTTTATTGTCATTAATGCTAGTGGCTAATTACTATTTTATTGTGTCAGTCGATTGTTTTTTTTTTCTTCTCTCCTTTGTTTTTCCAAGTTTTTGTCATTCTTTCTGTCTCTGGGGAATGCTAGCCAGCAGCCACCCACATAGACACACACACACACACACACACACACACACACACACACATACACGCATGCACACAGACAGAGACTAGCTGCTGGGGAACTGCGGGGAGAGATGACTTCTTGTGGCATGATCTTAGTCTGTGGTCATCTGGTGTCTATTTGTTTAACCATACTTTTCTTCATCGTATGAAAGAATATACTTGCATTTTTCCTGGAGTGCACCCTGCCCTTATCATTTATCTGGTCTCAGTTTGGTCTGGTGGGTAGAAGGGATGTCTGGATCCATGTCCTGGTGTCAACAGGCTACCTCTCTAGACAGTGGTGATAGTGGGTGTGGGTCCTGACCATGGAGTTGATTGTGTTGCCCACTTTGACTTTAGAAAGCCACAAGTTGTTGTTTTTAGAACCAAGCCCCTTTCAATTGAGCAGCTTTTGAAGAAAGCTACAAATGTGGATTTGAGATCTGTGTTGATTTGTTGAAGGCCTGACTGACCACCTATGTATTAGCGTGCGTGATGATCAGTGTTGAACTCAAATCTTTGAGTCTAGTCCCCACGTCCTCTGTCTGTTTGCCTGGTTGTTTTCTCATGATATCTGACCGCAGCACTGAACTTCAACTTCAACTGTCGTTTCTCCAGGGAACCAGCTTGTTTCAAGCTAATTAAAATGTCAAAGTGGCTATTTGCACTGTGGTCAGACACACGTCGCCTCTGCCCCCCCCCCCCTGCCCCCCCCCAGCCTGTTCGCTCCACCAAATTTCCACTAAGTCATAAATGTCCATCGGGTCAGATTCTCCGATTATTTTTTTTTTTAAAGTGTATTTTTCATTTTAAAAGCATGCCTGTGTTATTTTTTTAGATTCTGGTATCGCGCTTGGATAAGTCAGGTTCTGTATTTCCTGTAGTTTCACTAGAATATAAGTAACCAAATGTTCTTGTGAAATGTTCTAAATGGTGTACTAACTTTACCAACCAAAATAATTKATTTCCATTAAGAATAAGTCGTTACCAACTGTTGAACTAAATCCTTTTTGGTACTTACCGCCAAAGAAAGTGTAACTGAATTGTGTATGACATTTTGTTACTCTTCCTTTACCATCAGCTAACCACATGTCTAGAAAGCGAAGTCTATGATACAAGTCAGTATTCGACGTCCATTAATGTCTGCGGGCAATCGGGAGGTGACATGGAACCCGGCCACTAGGTGCAACAGTGAGGGCTGTTACCTTCAAGTAGGTTTCGGTTTTGCTAGGGCGATGTGGATGGGGGTAACCTTAAACTCTTCGAAATTTGACGTTTGGAACAATGTCAAAATTTGACGTTTGGAACAATTTCAAAATTTGACGTTTGGAACAATTTCAAAATTTGACGTTTGGAACAATTTCAAAATTCGACGTTTGAGAAACATGGATGAAAGTCTAACTCTGATGTGAGACTGTGAGAGCTAGTTGGATAAAGCACTGGCACTCAAACTGAGCTTCTAATTATGATCCTACCTCAAATACTGTCTTTTAATCTCTCTCCCAGAGACTCAACCCACCTCGTTAAAGACCAAGTTAAGTTAAACCAGATCGAACATGACGCCGTAAGTCACTGAAACCTGCAATAGGCCCTAGGTTTATGTTACCACAGTAATGTGTACAGAGATATTTTTTGTGTATGTTCTGTAAATGAATTAACTATCTTTTTCAACACTTTCCSAGGGGTAATTTACAGTAAGTACCACAGTGCTCTGTCTAAACCAATTCCTCATCTTCTTAACCGTGTTGTAGAGTCATTGCATAACTATTTCAACATCCAGAAATGGTTGTGATATACACACAAAAAAAGTATGGTTCCTCAAGGGTTCTTCGGGAAGGGTAATGGTTCTACAGTATGTGTTTGCAGTTCAAAAAATMGTTATTTTCTATTTTAGTGATAATTAAAATGTAGGGTTGGAAGCTCATTTGAATAATGTGGGGCATGGTTTGTGCACAGCTCTTTTTTGTGTAACCATGAGTGAGAGTGTCATTCCAGTTGATCTAATCTGTTGTGTTATACTATAATWTTACTGTGGGCAGTGACAGTGTCTTGTGAAAGACTCATATATGTCCTTGTGTCAATCGAGAACTGTTGACTAAGTCACTAGTTCTCAATTCTCTCCTCGGGGACACCAGGCCATTCCAGAGCTAGCACACCTGACTGTTAACAAACACAATAATAAAACCTACGGAAATCTAACAATATAATATGTCTATTAAACCAGACTAAAAACTCTGTACGGTTCTACACAGAACCTTTGCGATTGAGAAAGGTTCTTTATAGAAACATTCTCAATAAAGGGTTTATAAAGAACCATAAAAAAGGTTCTGTATAGCCCCAAAAMGGTTGTAACTATAGCGGAACCCTTATTTGGTGCTACAGTATAAAGAACCTTTTTTGAATGGGTTTCTTTATAGAACCTTAGGAAAGGGTTCSTTATAGCACCATAGATCTTCCGTTTGGAACCTTATGAGCATCCCACTGGGCARACACAAGTTGAATCAACGTTGTMTCCACATCATTTCAATGATATTACGTTGAACCAACGTGGAAAATACGTTGAACCTATGCCCAGTGGGATGGAAATTTGAACGTTTGAACAATGTTTCAAAATTTGACGTTTTGGAACAATTTCAAAATTTGACGTTGGAACAATTTCAAAATTTGACGTTGACTTGACGTTGAGAAACATGGATGAAAGTCTAACTCTGATGTGAGACTGTGAGAGCTAGTTTGGATAAAGCACTGGCACTCAAACTGAGCTTCTAATTATGATCCTACCTCAAATACTGTCTTTTAATCTCTCTCCCAGAGACTCAACCCACCTCGTTAAAGACCAAGTTAAGTTAAACCAGATCGAACATGACGCCGTAAGTCACTGAAACCTGGAATAGGCCCTAGGTTTATGTTACCACAGTAATGTGTACAGAGATATTTTTTGTGTATGTTCTGTAAATGAATTAACTATCTTTTCAACACTTTCCCAGGGGTAATTTACAGTAAGTACCACAGTGCTCTGTCTAACCAATTCCTCATCTTCTTAACCGTGTTGTAGAGTCATTGCATAACTATTTCAACATCCAGAAATGGTTGTGTATACACACAAAAAAGTATGGTTCCTCAAGGGTTTTCGGGAAGGGTAATGGTTCTAACAGTATGTGTTTGCAGTTCAAAAATTGTTATTTCTATTTTAGTGATAATTAAAATGTAGGGTTGGAAGCTCATTTGAATAATGTGGGGCATGGTTTGTGCACAGCTCTTTTTTGTGTAACCATGAGTGAGAGTGTCATTCCAGTTGATCTAATCTGTTGTGTTATACTATAATTTTACTGTGGGCAGTGACAGTGTTCTGTGAAAGACTCATATATGTCCTTGTGTCAATCGAGAACTGTTGACTAAGTCGCTAGTTCTCAGTTCTCTCCTCGGGGACACCAGGCCATTCCAGAGCTAGCACACCTGATTGTTAACAAACACAATAATAAAACCTACAGAAATGTAACAAATATAATATGTTTATTAAACCAGAAAAAACTCTGTACGGTTCTACCAAGAACCTTTGCGATTGAGAAAGGTTCTTTATAGAAACATTCTCATAAAGGGTTTATAAAGAACCATAAAAAAGGTTCTGTATAGCCCCAAAATGGTTGTAACTATAGCGGAACCCTTATTTGGTGCTACAGTATAAAGAACTTTTTTGAATGGGTTTCTTTATAGAACCTTAGGAAAGGGTTCGTTATAGCACCATAGATCTTCCGTTTGGAACCTTATGAGCATCCCACTGGGCATACACAAGTTGAATCAACGTTGTGTCCACATCATTTCAATGATATTACGTTGAACCAACGTGGAAAATACGTTGAACCTATGCCCAGTGGGATGGTTCTTTATAGAAACTTCACCAAAACAAATCCATATACAGTTGAGGTCGAAAGTTTACATACACTTTAGCCAAATACATTTAAACGGAGTTTTTCACAATTCCTGACATTTAATCCAAGTAAAAATTCCTGTCTTAGGTCAGTTAGGATCACCACTTCATTTTAAGAATGTGAAATGTCAGAATAATAGTAGAGAGGATGTTTTATTTCAGCTTTTAGTTCTTTCATCACATTCCCAGTGGGTCAGAAGTTTACATACACTCAATTAGTATTTGGTAGCATTGCCTTTAAATTGTTTAACTTGGGTCAACAGTTTCGGGTAGCCTTCCACAAGCTTCCCACAATAAGTTGGGTGAATTTTGGCCCATTCCTCCTGACAGAGCTGGTGTAACTGAGTCAGCTTTTGCAGGCCTCCTTGCTCGCACACGCTTTTCAGTTCTGCCCACAAATTTTCTATTGGATTGAGGTCAGGGCTTTGTGATGCCACTCAATACCTTGACTTTGTTGTCCTGAATCCATTTGCCACAACTTTGGAGGTATGTTTGGGGTCATTGTCCATTTGGAAGACCCATTTGCGACCAAGCTTTAACTTCCTGACTGATGTCTTGAGATGTTGCTTCAATATATCCACATCATTTCCTCCACATGATGTCATCTTATTTGTGATGTGCACCAGTCCCTCCTGCAGCAAAGCCCTCCACAACATGATGCTGCCACCCCCGTGCTTTACGGTTGGGATGTGGGTTTTTCGGCTTGCAAGCCTCCCCCTTTTCCCTCCAAACATAACAGTGGTCATTATGGCCAAACAGTTCTATTTTTGTTTCATCAGACCAGAGGACATTTCTCCAAAAATGTACAATCTTTGTCCCCATGTGGCATTGCAAACCGTAGTCTGGCTTTTTATGGCGGTTTTAGAGGCAGTGGCTTCTTCCTTGCTGAGCGGCTTTTCAGTTTATGTCAATTTAGGACTCGTTTTATTATGGATATATATATACTTTGTACCTGTTTCCTCCAGCATCTTCACAAGGTCCTTTGCTGTTGTTCTGGGATTGATTTGCACTTTTCGCACCAAAGTACGTTCATCTCTAGGAGACAGAACTTGTCTCCTTCCTGAGCGGTATGACGGCTGCGTGGTCCCATGGTGTTTATACTTGCGTACTATTGTTTGTACAGATGAACGTGGTACCTTCAGGTGTTTGAAATTGCTCCCAAGGATGAACCAAACTTGTGGATGTCTGCAATTTTTTTTTGAGGTCTTGGCTGATTTCTTTTGATTTTCCCATGATGTCAAGCAAAGAGGCAGTGAGTTTGAAGGTAGGCCTTGAAATACATCCACAGGTGCACCTCCAATTGACTCAAATGATGTCAATTAGCCTATCAGAAGCTTCTAAAGCCATGACATCATTTCTGGATTTTCCAAGCTGTTTAAAGGCACGGTCAACCTTGTGTATGTAAACTTCTGACCCACTGAAATTGTGACACAGTGAATTGTAAGTGAAATAATCTGTCTGTAAACAATTGTTGGAAAAATGACTTGTGTCATGCACAAAGTAGATGTCCTAACCGAATTGCCAAAACTATAGTTTGTTAACAAGACATTTGTGGAGTGGTTGAAAAACGAGTTTTAATGACTCCAACCTAAGTGTATGTAAACTTCCGACTTCAACTGTAGCACCAAAAAGGATTCCACTATGGTTACAAGCCAAATAACGCTTATTCGGCACTATCTAGAACTTTATTTTTAGTGTTTAGTGGGAATATCCCCCGCTTTGCTACATTGCTTTACTACTTAATCAGGTCAATTGCTTATGTCAAACAATAACCCCCCCCCCACAAGCTAAATATAGACCAGATGTGGGTTGGTGGTGCTGGTGGTGGTGGTGATGCACTCTCTATAACAGAGGGATTGGTTTGTAGGGGCTCCGGTGTTAGGGTTACTCTTCTCTCCCTCTCCCTCTCCCTCTCCCTCTCCCTCTCCCTCTCCCTCTCCCTCTCCCCTCCCCTCTCCGTCTCTCCTCCTCTCCGTCTCCCTCTCCCTCCTTGTTGCCTGGTAACTTTTTTTCCTCTCCAACTCTGTATTTACCAACCCAACCCAGCGCAGCTCACCACTCCACTCCATAGCTGTCAGGGTGTGTGTGTGTGCATCAAATCAAATCAAATCAAATCAAAGTTTATTTGTCACGTGCGCCGAATATAACAGGTGTAGACCTTACAGTGAAATGCTTACTTACAGGCTCTAACCAATAGTGCAAAGAAGGTATTAGGTGAACAATAGGTAAGTAAAGAATAAAAAAACAACAGTAAAAAAACAGTGAAAAATAACAGTAGCGAGGCTACATACAGACACCGGTTAGTCAGGCTGATTGAGGTAGTATGTACATGTAGATATGGTTAAAGTGACTATGCATATATGATGGACAGAGAGTAGCAGTAGCGTAAAAGAGGGGTCGGTGGGTGGTGGGTGGCGGGACACAATGCAGATAGCCCGGTTAGCCAATGTGCAGGAGCACTGGTTTGCTCGGGCCAATTGAGGTAGTATGTACATGAATATATAGTTAAAGTGACTATGCATATATGATTAACAGAGAGTAGCAGCAGGTAAAAGAGGGGTTGGGGGGGGGGGGGGCACACATGTATTGTATGTTTTAAGACACAGAGACACTGAGATTACTTCCATGTGCAGGCCTTAAAGCTCTCTAACAATAGTTGGCTGCACTGATTTGTTTCCAAGACGCTGTGTTTTCAGCCAGGTCAAGATAACCAGGAGGCATGCACCTTGCAGGGAGAGGTGGGAGCAGGTGTGGTGTAGGGTCCCTGAGGTAACAGGCTGAAAGAGGTTTAATAGAACAATGGCAGGAGGCATTACTGGAGACTGGAAAAAACAGCAGGATACAAGAGTGTGCAAAGCTGTCATAAAAGGTGTCATTTATATTTGAAAATCGCAATAAAAAAATATTTCGATTTGTTTAACACTTTTTGGTTACTACATGATTCCATATGTGTTATTAATAGTTTTGATGTCTTCACTATTATTCTACAATGTAGAAAATAGTAAAAAAATAAAGAAAAACCCTTGAATGAGTAGGTTTTCTAAAACTTTTGTCTGGTACTGTATATATATATATATATTTTACATTGAATTAAGCATAATGACTGTGGCTCTAGACTGCAGGAAAAAGCTATTTCAGGGGATTGGTTTACTGTGTTCTGGACTGTAAATGACTGCGACCTCAGTATGGGACGTCAACAAGCGGAAATAGACGGCTGTT
>NC_036842.1:2555373-2561272 GCF_002910315.2 Salvelinus sp. IW2-2015 | reverse complement strand
CGGATGGTCTTTAAGAAACTTCACCAAAAACAAATCCATAACAGTTGAAGTCGAAGTTACATACACTTTAGCCAAATACATTTAAACGGTTTTTCACAATCCTGACATTTAATCAGTAAAATTCCCTGTCTTAGGTCAGTTAGGATCACCACTTCATTTTAAGAATGTGGAATGTCAGAATAATAGTAGAGAGATGATTTATTTCAGCTTTTAATTTTTCATCAATTCCCAGTGGTTCAGAAGTTTACATCATCACCAATTAGTATTTGGTACATTGCCTTTAAATTGTTTAACTTGGGTCAACAGTTCGGGTAGCCTTCCACAAGCTTCCCACAATAAGTTGGGTGAATTTTGGCCCATTCCTCCTGACAGAGCTGGTGTAACTGAGTCAGTGCAGGCCTCCTTGCTCGCACACGCTTTTCAGTTCTGCCCACAAATTTTCTATTGGATTGAGGTCAGGGCTTTGTGATGCCACTCAATACCTTGACTTGTGTGTCCTGAATCCATTTGCCACAACTTTGGAGATGTGGGTCATTGTCCATTTGGAAGACCCATTTGCGACCAAGCTTTAACTCCTGACTGATGTCTTGAGATGTTGCTTCAATATATCCACATAATTTCCTCCCACATGATGTCATCTATTTGTGAGTGCACCAGTCCCTCCTGCAGCAAAGCACCTCCACAACATGATGCTGCCACCCGTGCTTACGGTTGGGATGGTGTTTTTCGGCTGCAAGCCTCCCCCTTTTCCCTCCAAACATAACAGTGGTCATTATGGCCAAACAGTTCTATTTTTGTTTCATCAGACCAGAGGACATTTCTCCAAAAATGTACAATCTTGTCCCCATGTGCAGTTGCAAACCGTAGTCTGGCTTTTTTATGGCGGTTTGGAGCAGTGGCTTCTTCCTTGCTGAGCGGCTTTTCAGTTATGTCAATTTAGGACTCGTTTTTATGATGGATATAATACTTTTGTACCTGTTTCCTCCACATCTTCACAAGGTCCTTTGCTGCTGGTTCTGGATTGATTTGCACTTTTCGCACCAAAGTACGTTCATCTCTAGGAGACAGAACTTGTCTCCTTCCTGAGCGTATGACGGCTGCTGGTCCATGGTGTTTATACGTGTACGTCTACAGATGACATGGTACCTTCAGGTTTGTAAATTGCTCCCAAGGATGAACCAACTTGTGGATGTCTACAATTGTTTTTTTGAGGTCTTGGCTGATTCTTTTGATTTTCCCATGATGTCAAGCAAAGAGGCAGTGATTTGAAGGTAGGCCTTGAAATACATCCACAGGTGCACCTCCAATTGACTAAATGATGTCAAGTCCTATCAGAAGCTTCTAAAGCCATACATAATTTTCTGGAATTTTCCAAGCTGTTTAAAGCCACGGCCAACCTCTTTGTTTCAACCACTCCACAAATGTCTTGTTAACAAACTATAGTTTGGAAATTCGGTTAGGACATCTACTGTGCATGACACAAGTAATTTCCAACATTGTTTACAGACAGATTATTCACTTACAAACTGTAGCACAATTTCAGTGGGTCAGAAGTTTACTTTTACAGTAAACTTCTGACCCACTGAAATGTGATACAGTGAATTGTAAGTGAAATAATCTGTCTGTAAACAATTGTTGGAAAATTACTTGTGTCATGCACAAAGTAATGTCCTAACCGAATTGCCAAAACTATAGTTTGTTAACAAGACATTGTGGAGTGTTGAAAAACGAGTTTTAATGACTCCAACCTAAGTGTATGTAAACTTCCGACTTCAACTGTAGCACCAAAAAGGATTCCACTATGGTTACAAGCCAAATAACGCTATTCGGCACTATCTAGAACCATTTATTTTTAGTGTTTAGTGGGAATATCCCCACGCTTTGCTACATTGCTTACTACTTAACAGGTCAATTGCTTATGTCAAACAATAACCCCCCCCCCACAAGCTAAATATAGACCAGAAGTTGTGGTGTCTGGGGGGGCCTCACACACACACACGCACACGCACACGCACACGCACACGCACACTCACACACACACACACACACACACAACCCTAGGCAGGCAAGACTCGACACAGATTACTGACCGTCACCGATCTTTGAAATTGCGATGTTGGGGTTGTGTACCGTGCTGTAGCGTAGCCTACTAGACTCCAGACCTGGGTTCAAATTGGACAGATATGGGATCTTCATTTGATCCCTCTTTTGTTGCTGAGAATTGTCCTGCGGATGAGCTTCATGAGTGACATAAATCCACTGAAAACCCACACTTACACAGGGTTACAATAGCTTTGCACTTTTCACGTAGCCTAATTCTGTCCAGCTAATAGCCTAACCACCAATCAAGCAACATTATGGAATAAAACTTCAAATCCTGTTGCTGCGGGATTCTTTTTCTGCGACAATACTCTGGTCAAATTAAGATCCTATCCCTGTATTGGTATATTTTGTAATACTTCAACTACGCTTTATTGAGCCTGCATGGTGCAATAGAACCAATGGGATAGTCCCAAAAGTCCAGGTAGGCTCAATTGAAGACTAAAAAGTATTTGAAAGAATACAAATRCTATTTGAACCCAGGTCGCACTCTGGACTGGAGAGAGGCACTGCAGTAGAGGAACCCTGCCTRCTCTCTCACAGCAGCTGTTCAGTAAGTAATCTGACGGGCAGCACCGTGCCCAGATGGTTTGATTCAGATGACATATGCTGCTGATCAGTGATAGAGAACAGGTGCTTCATGGTCCTCATGCCACCACTGCCTCCACCCCACTCCTGTACTGCTACAGCATGGATTTACACGTGCAATGGTTCATCACTARGTTTAACGTTGATATTTTAGTCATTTAGCAGATGCTCTTTTCTGCATCATTCAAAAAGGAGGTTAAAAAAAACAACACACTATATTTTCCCTTGGAGGCTGCCCAAGCCTTCCTTTACCAGATACAGGAGTTGGACACTTATTGTGCCAATATAAATCCCATGCCAATTTTGCTGTGTTATCTGACTCAAAGCATGTTTTCCTTTATCTGACACAAGAGAAACGTACAGTAGTCGTTACGCCCAAACTGAACTTGCTGGGCAGAGGCAAGGGGAAAGGCATAGGCACTAGGCACGTCAACCTAACGAGGRCTCCGGTGATGATTTGTTTATTTTCTCAATGAGAACGATTGATTGGGATATGTTTTCRCTGGGAGCACTACAGGATGCTAATCTGATTTAAATGAAAAGGCTTGAAAATAGACAACAGGCAACATYCACACTAAATACCCCGCAAGCCTTTTGGAACCAGAATCAGCCCCCGAACGCTCCCCTTCCTCCCCACCAACCCCCCTCGCTCTAGCCTGACTTCTGTATTTTGTTTAGAGTGGTACAGATTTAGCTTAAATTAAGATGTGCCGCTATGGTTGAAACCGCTCACTACTAAAAAAGGGCCCAGTTTAATTAGTGGGCTTCTGGAAATCAGATACCCCTTATTTAATACAACCAAACATTGCAATTCCACTTGGACAGATGGAACACGCATGCAGGCACACAGACACATGTACACACACGCACACCTGCACACACACACACACGCACACGCACGCACGCACGCACGCACACACCAAGGAACACACACACACGTTCCGTTGCTTAGTCGGGTCGGTGTATCTTGTGTGAAGTGTTTAATTATAAGTCATAAACGTGTAATTTATATTCCTCAACTGGATCACGGAGAGAGAAGTTGTTTCCCAGGACTTGTCGTGCAACACGATGAGTTCACAAGTTTGTGAATCTGTTATAATTGTTATCCGGACTTTGCTTTTGCCTCTCCTTTAGCTCAGTTAGTGTTCACGTTCTACAACTTCTTGTCATTCTACCCACCCATTCAATGTCTCTTCCTCCTCCCAATCCCAACAATTCCCATTGCTCATTTATAACCAGGTCCCGAGCAGTTAGTTAAACCTTCCTTGTAGACGGCCTACAGCACCAAAGTGGTCTTCCGTGGCCGTCACAAATGCCATTACACTGTACCACATATGTAATGTTAGAGTAATGATGTTTGTGACGGCCACAGAAGAGCACTTTGGTGCTATAGACAGTCTAATCCCACCTCAGGGCTAGATACAGCTAGGGTTATCGCTACATCCTGTGAATATAGAGGTCCCACAAAGAAAGGGAAGAAAGGAAGCGGTAACCCAAGCTTCCGACTTACGTCGCTCGATAGCGTGCCGATTGTGAGAGGCCTAGATTGCGGAGAAAGAGTTGGTTGGCCTCTGTGGTGTCTGATATCAGCAGCTCGTACAGGGGTCAGGTTACCCATCTATTACCAGGGTATCCTGGATGGGAAAACTTAAGCTCAGGAAGGCTTAGAATTGACGGTGAACTGAAACTACTACAGGACCACAGACAGACAGACAGACAGACAGACAGACAGACAGACAGACAGACAGACAGACAGACAGACAGACAGACAGACTGACTGACTGACTGACTGACTATTTTCAGGACACACTTACTTTACCACTGACTGACTGACTGACTGACTGACTGACTATTTTCAGGACAACTTACTTTACCACTGACATGATGACTTGACTGACTGACTGATGACTATTTTCAGGACAACTGACTTTACCACTGACTGACTGACTACTGACTGACGTGACTGATATTTTCAGGACAGACTTACTTTACACTGACTGACTGACTGACTGACTGACTGACTGACTATTTTCAGGACACACTTACTTTACCACTGACTGACTGACTGACTGACTGGACTATTTTCAGGCACATGACTTTTTACCACTGAGACTGACTGACTGACTGACTGACTATTTTCAGGACAGACTTACTTTACCACTGACTGACTGACTGACTGACTGACTGACTGACTATTTTCAGGACAGACTTACTTTACCACTGACTGACTACTGACTGACTGACTGACGGACTATTTTCAGGACAGACTTACTTACCACTGACTGACTTGACTGACTGACCTGACTGACTGACTGACTATTTTCAGGACAGACTTACTTTACCACTGACTGACTGACTGACTGACTGACTGACTGACTATTTTCAGGACAGACTTACTTTACCACTGACTGATGACTGACTGACTGACTGACTGACTGACTGACTATTTCAAGACACACTTACTTTACCACTGACTGACTGACTGACTGACTGACTGACTGACTATTTCAGGACAGACTTACTTTACCACTGATGACTGACTGACGACTGACTGACTGACTGACTGACTGACTGACTGACTGACGACTGACTATTTTCAGGACACACCTTACTTTGACCGACTGACTGACTGACTGACTGACTGACTATTTTCAGGACACACTTACTTTACCACTGACTGACTGACTGACTGACTGACTGCTGACTATTTTCAGGACACACTACTTTACCAACTGACTGGACTGACTGACTGACTGACTGACTATTTTCAGGACACACTTACTTTACCACTGACTGACTGACTGACTGGACTGACTGACTGACTGACTATTTCAGGACACACTTACTTTACCACCTGACTGACTGACTGACTGACTGACTGGACTGTACTGACTGACTGACTGACTGACTGACTGAACTATTTTCAGGACACACTTACTTTACCTGACTGACTTGACTGACTTGACTGACTGACTGACTGAGACTGACTTGACTGACTGACTGACTGACTGACTATTTTCAGGACACACTTACATTTACACTGACTGACTGACTGACTGACTGACTGACTGACTATTTTCAGGACACACTTACTTTACCACTGACTGACTGACTGACTGACTGACTGACTATTTCAGGACCACACTTACTTTACCACTGACTGACTGACTTACGACTGACTGACTGACTATTTTATCTCTCTCTTTTTTGT
>NC_036842.1:2542614-2555348 GCF_002910315.2 Salvelinus sp. IW2-2015 | reverse complement strand
AGACAGACAGACAGACAGACAGACAGACAGACAGACAGACAGACAGACAACAGACAGACAGACAGACTGACTGACTGACTGACTGACTGAACTGACTATTTTCAGGACACACTTACTTACCACTGACTGACTGACTGACTGACACTGACTATTTTCAGGACACACTTACTTTACCACTGACTGACTGACTGACTGACTGACTATTTTCAGGACAGACTTACTTTACCAACCTGACTGACTGACTGACTGACTGACTATTTTCAGACAAGACTACTTTACCACTGACGACTGACTGACTGACTGACTGACGACTGACTGACTATTTCAGGACAACTTACTTTACCACTGACTGACTGACTACTGACTGACTGACTGAGACTATTTTCAGGACAACTTACTTACCACTGGACTGATGACTGACTGACTGACTGACTATTTTCAGGACAGACTTACTACACTGACTGACGACTGACTGACTGACTGACTGACTGACTGACTATTTCAGACACACTTACTTTACCACTGACTGACTGACTGACTGACTGACTGACTGACTCATTTTCAGGACAACTTACCTTCCACTGACTGACTGACTGACTGACTGACTGACTATTTTCAGGACAGACTTACTTTACCACTGACTGACTGACTGACTGAGACTGACTGACTGACTATTTTCAGGACACACTTACTTTACCACTGACTGACTGACTGACTGACTGACTGACTGACTATTTTCAGGACACACTTACTTTACACGACTGAGACTGACTGACTGGACTGACTGACTGACTGACCGACTGACTATTTTCAGGACACACTTACTTTACCACTTACGACTGACTGACTGACTCTGATCTGATCTGACTGACTATTTTCAGGACACAATACTTTACCACTGACTGACTGACTGACTGACTGACACTGACTGACTGACTATTTTCAGGACACACCTAACTTTACACTGACTGACTGACTGACTGACTGACTGACTATTTTCAGGACACCCACTTACTTGACTGACTGACGACTGACTGACTATTTCAGACACACTTACTTGACCACTGACTGACTACTGACTTTTCAGGACACACTTACTTTTACACCACTGACTGACTGACTGACTATTTTCAGGACACACTTACTTACCTCAGCATTGGGTCGTTTTGTTTTTACTAAATCTACGTTCTCTCAGCTTTCCTATTCACCTTGTTATGCACTGTATGTACATAATAGCATTTCCCTGATCCACTTCAAAGAGGATAAATGACTGACACTATCTTTGCATGGTCTGCCCTGCACATGATACTGCACAATCGAAATCAAGTACCAACTCTTGTGTGTGCTGGCCACAGTCTGTCACAAGAGACTACAGTACTAGCAAGTACCAACAGTCCTTGGCAGCCAGTTCCACACTCTGGAACCGTTGGAAAGCCAGCCCAGTTAAAGTGACTAGAGAAGATGAGATGTGCAGGGATAGGGTGACACAACACACATACAGTGTGGGAAAATATGGTAGGGCTTTCTGCTGCTGGACACTGAGCATTTCCCAAGGTAATCCAAACCGTCTATTTGCCATAGTTTGTAGGATGCCTCTGAAAGATAATCATCCCTTTAAGTGTGTGGTGTGTGTGCTGTGCGTGTGTGGTGTGTGTGTGGTGTGTGTGTGTGTGTGTGTGTGGTGCGTGTGTGTGGTGTGTGTGTGTGTGTGTGTGTGTGTGTGTTTGTGTGTTGTGTGTGTGTGTTGTGTGTTGTGGTGTTGTGTGTGTGTTTGGATGTTGCACAACAAGTCAGCATCTCTTAGTGCGCGGGGTGTTTGTGTGTGTGGTGCTTGGGTGTGAGTTGTGTGTGTGTGGTGTGTTTGTTGTGTTGTGTGTTGTGTGCTGTGTGTTTGTGTGTGCGTTGTCTGTTGTGGTGCAGCCCAAAACAATCTGTCACAGCATTAGCCTTCAAAGGTTGCGCTGTGTGTGTGTGTGTGTGTGTGTGTGTGTGTGTGTGTGTGTGTGTGTGTGTGTGTGTAGTGGGGGAACTTGGGACACTTGGTGAGAAGCACGAGGAAGTGGCTTCACACAAATGGTCCCAACACTTTTGTGAACCCAAATTTAGTGGTCTCAAGTAACTTGAGAAGCCTATATTACACTGTCATTGTAAAGTCATCACTGGTATAGTCATTGTCTCTCCCAAACCTTTGTCTATCCTGGAATGTTTCTCATGACTTAAGACCACATCTTACGGTCTTGTATTCGATACTGTGTTTGTGTCTTTGGAGCTTCCATAGATGATTGCAGGGGGGTGAGATGGTGGGGGACAGAGAGAGCTTGAATAATGACAGATTGCATCACACGGGAAAGCATGCAGGGTGACTTCAATGGTCTTGCTTTTATTTATTATAGCTCACTGCACTCATATTTTTAGACGGTTGTGGATTAAAGGATCCACCGAGATTGAGAATGCCGCACGTTTAGATGAAGACTTAGAGGATCGATTCTATGATGTGTGTTAGCTCCTTGGTCTACCTCCTCATAACCCTCTCTCTAATTAGTAGGACGTGAATACACACACAGTGGTCATTCAGAAAGAAATATGTGTTTGGTTAGGTAACACTTTCTAGCTTAAGGTGTGTCACATTGCACCATAAGTATATCACAAGGATAGCAGAGGGTGGAGTTGAGTGGAGACCAGAGTGTGTGGACTGTATCTCCGACTACACCGAGTCGCTGTCAGTCTATACTTCTGGAAAATGTACATTCGTAAACCCTTACCGTGTACCTCTGTTTGTACTCTGTAGCTCAGTGCCTTTCTTTGTGTGCTTGAAATACTTGAAGATGTGTATCAAATACAACCACTGACTGTTTCCTCGTATCAACTGACAGCAATTCGATGTACCGTAGCCTGAGGTACACCCACAGTCATGTCAACCCAACTCCCTACGAGATGTACGTATTGTGTAGATGAAAATTCTAGCTCATCATGAGGCAGTATAAATAAAAGGCACTTCTAAGGCATTATGTTTGTGTGACTCATGTAAAGTGTTACCATGTTCTTAATCCCCCAGTACAGATTCACTAGGTGTGTAACTTTCACATCTTATCGTAGAATTGAACTGATATAAAGTCCTTTCAATATTAGCACAGGGTTGAGAATCTGTTAAGTGCATTGATACTGGCTGGCTTGTTGAGCTGCAGGCCAAGACACACGCACGCACGCACGCACGCGCACGCACGCACGCACACACACACACACACACACACACACACACACATTTCTCTGGAGAGAGAGGTTCAAAAAGTTGGCCTTGTTTTAAGTCCCTATTCTCTGTGATCTGGTCTTCAGTGGTACTGCCAAACCAACGGCATGGTTCTGTCACAACGCGTCTCCCCCACTCCACTCCACTCCACTCCACTCCACTCCACTCCACTCTAACCCATTTGCTGTGATGTATCGTATTGTGTATGTGTCCTCTGATCCTGGAAGAGCGAATGCATCAACACGAGGCCAAGAGACCCTCATGGGAACCCCTCGTAAATGTCCTAGGAGTTACACTGACATCATAGACCAGTTTATTGGGTTCCAGTACATTGGAGACTGTGAGGGGGGAAAGGGAAAGTATTTGTCAGAAGCAGCTGTCAGTTGCAGGTGATTATACTCAACAAGCTCACAATAGTGAATAGGTGGAGTAAGAGGGGTGCCAAGGTATTTGGATCAAAACTACACCTCACCTGCTCTAACTTTTAGCTGGTCTCTGACATGATATGACACGATACCTTTAGACAAGCCTCAGACTCACGCTGACTGACTGCTTACATTGAGGATTAAAAGATTTGTTCACATATCTCCARACTTGGAGACGTTTTGTTTGTTTACACAAGCGGAAACAAAACAAAACTCTTTACACAGTGAATACCTTCCCGCAATTACAAAGGAACGCCAGCAGTCAGAACTATGTTCTCCGTCACGCATCTTCTAAAGGGAAGCCCTCTACGTGCACAGCCATACGTGCTAGCGTTGTCAAGATAAACATAATAGAGAGAGAGGGGATAGGGTGAGGAAGGAGGGGTTAGAGAGAGACGAGAGCGGGGAGAGATTAGGAAGAGAAGGGGGGAAGAGAGAGATAGGGGAGAGAGAAGGGGGGAAGAGAGAGATAGGAGAGAGGGAAAGGGGAAAATATTTTTAAAAAGAGAGAAAATACAGACAGATACACTGCCGGAAGTCTCCCTGCATGCCTGCAGCCGTGCCCGACGAGGTTGCCTTGGAATGATTACATTCGTCACTCTTGTGCAAGGTGTAAATGGTTTGGAGCGCTGCCACCACACACGCAGATTTCAGGACAGGTGATGCAAGAGCTGAATGACTGGGGAAGCAACTGCAGGAGGGGTAATGATTCACAAAGACTATATCTATGTATAGTACCTCTATCATCTATATTCTAGCCCGTATGAATTCTAAGAATTGCAATGTGATCTCTTTCAAAAACCAATATCACTACATTATGCCCTCATTTAAGTGCGTTGGGTCAGTTGGATTAAAGTGAACATCTCTCCGGGTCATTGGAGCGAGATGACTATCCTGCTTTGCCCTGATGCCTGACGAAAAAGKGCAGGGGTTGAGTAACACAAGATGTCTCCCAGATGCAACCTGATTATTAGTTGGGGTAATGCAAGGCTGTACAGATGTAGGATCGTAATTGAATTCGATCACCCTGTTGCAGGAGAGCTTCCTTGAAAAGTCCATTCAGTATAATTAACATGATACTTGAAATGTACTGTTGCTGCAGGATTATTTACCTACTGTAGCAAACTGTTTCAAGATAAGATCCTACATCTGTACATTCGCAGTTAAACAGACATGGTATATTTTAGGTATATTTTTCACTTTTAGTGTCAGAACCTAGGTTAATGCAGGTTTTTAAAATCCCCCATGTTATGCTCACATATATGATCCGTGAAATGTGTCATGAAATGRGTCAACGACGTATGGTAATACCACCCACAGCAGTAATAGTTAACGGTCCTGAGTTTGATGATCTACTTCTTCTTAAACATTACAGATATGAGGGGGGACTGGGGGACCTACATGTATATAGAAARATAAGCAATATAATTCAAGACTTTGCTATGATATAAATGCCTGCCGGACTCTGTCTTGTTCCTCTCCCTCCACAGCACTTGTAAACATTGGTGCTGTCATATTTTATAACATAGTTTATGACCCTCACCAAGGCATATGTTACGTGTTGCTTATGTTTTAAGGGCCACATTTGTTGGTCGGACATCTTTAATAAACAGCTGTTAAAGTATTCACACTGCACATTCTCATATTGAAGGATAAGAGCAACAAGATAATTAAAAGGCGTCTCATTAATAAATATGGGCTGGGTGACCACTAGTTACAATTCAGTTGTCGACTTTTGTATAGTTGGTTTTGACTGCGGGCGTTCCTTCCCGTCACTGTGTTTAATGCGCTAAAATTGATTTTTTTTATTTATTCTATTACATTTTAGTGAATTACAATGTAAATTTTTACAAGTGTTAAAATCCATCATGGTTAATAATACCGTGTGCAAGTGACGTGTTTCTACGTTATACTTCCGTGTTCATGTCCCTGGGTCTTTTGATTGACTCAGTGGCGTTGTAGACCATTTCAACTGGGGGGGGGGCCAAGCTGGGCCAGTTGTACTGTTAGAGGGGCCAGTTACATTAGACGTTATTGTTGTCATATCGTTTTCTTCACTGCATTGCAGGCATTAGCAGGCAAAAGACCATGTTCATTATCATCATCGTTGCCACTGTCTAATAAACGGATGTAAAAAAAGAACGATAGCCAAAATTTGTTTGTAAAAATTATTTCATACTCCACATTTAGGGGGCCACAAGGGGGTCCAAAATGTTGTCACAGGGGCACTGCCCCCCCATCCCCCCCAGAACGCCACTGATTGGACTTCAAAGATTATAACATCAAATTCATGAAAACGTGGTCATATAAGATACATACGTACCAGTCAAAATTTGGAACACCTACTCATTCAAGGGTTTTCTTTATTTTTACTATTTTCTACATTGTAGAATAATAGTGAAGACATCAAAACTATGAAATAACCACATATGGAATCAGTGAGTAAACAAAATATATTTTAGATTTTGGAATCTTCTAAGTAGTCCTTAATGGCAGCTTGCAACAATTCGGCATCTCCCAAACAGCTTCATGAGGTAGTCACCTGGAACGCATTTCAATTAACATGTGTGACTTGTTAAAAGTTCATTTGTGGAATTTATTTCCTTCCTAATGTGTTTGAGCCATCAGTTGTGTTATGACAAGGTAAGGGTGGTGTACAGAAGATAGCGCTATTTGGTATAAGACCAAGTCCATATTATGTCAAGAACAGCTCAAATAAGCAAAGCGAAACGACAGTCCATCATCTAAAATATAACATATATTTTGATTTGTTTAACACTTTTTTGGTTACTACATGACTCCACGTGTGTTATTTCATAGTTTTGATGTCTTCACTAAATAGTCAAATATAACGAAAAATCCTTGAACAAATAGGTGTGTCCAAACTTTTGACTGGTACTGTTTATACAACTATATTKATGTTTGTGGATGAATGCCTTTTATGACMTTTTMGCGCTGAAGACCACTGCGCTACGTTTTTGCCCTTTGAATACCATTCTCAAAGCTGAGAAAGGTTCAAAAACTACAAGGCTACTTGCCGCATCACTTGCATGTCGTATTGGTCATCTATTATATAAGATATAATCAATGCCCTTCAGTTTACAAAGTCATACTCTTCTCATGTAGACTTTAAAGTATACTAATTATTACCTTCATTGATACTACAGCAAGGACATAATCATTAATGCAGTTTTACGACAGAAAGGATGTTATAATTTAAGCGGTGTTACTACAGACATGGCATTATCATTTCAAAGGCCAGCTTCTCTGTGGTTAGAGCAGCTCACTCCACCAGTCTAACTCCACCAGTCCCCAGTTGCTTTTCCGGGGCCTTTTCTCTGCTCTGATGTCGCGTCTTAAGGTCACAGTGGATTTGGGGAACCTGGCCCCGGGGACTCCAATCTAAACATCTGGCATCACACATCACAAACAGCTCAAACATCACACACACAAAAACACAAAAACACACACACACACACATACATACACACAAACAGTTCAGACATCACATAAAGCTTGGTCAAAAGGACATTTTCCACGTGATGGTACATCATGGGAGACACATTGGCAGTTTGGCACAGKCATAAACCCAGTTAAATACTCTCTTTGGTAACACTTTAACGTGCCTAAATACCAGCCATTTTGAGTCAGTTGAAATGTTGATACATAAAGACACATAACATGTTAAGCCTTAWTCAAATCCATAATAAAGGCTCATAGATGTTTATAACAAGTTATTAAGCAAGTCAAATAAAGTAAACATTTGCTTAAAGTCTTACCTCACAGTTTTATGTAAAAAGTATGGCGTTCATTAATAAGCCAGGAACTCAATCAGTGAGCTGAGAGCAACTTAAGTCTGATTAAAAAAGAGAACTATACACCAGAGCCAGCATGAGTCACAGTTTCCTATATAACGTATGTCGTAAAATCATGATGTAAACAATGTTGGGGCCTAATGTTGCCTTGTGCTGATAGTAAGTCATGTTTAAAGCCTCAGAATCACACAGGCGGTGGTGAAATAAGTCGGTTTCGTGGGACAAATATGGTAGAAAAGTGTGTTTTTTGTATTGTACTTATCGGAAGTACGACTCAATTCCCCAAATGATTGGAATTTGCATTTGTCTTTGGGTCCAAAGACACATCCTTAACCTGATTTGTCCTCTTGCTATATAGTTGTTGTGCACAGTTGCTGTCTTTACGCTGTGCCTCTCAAGCCTGTCTAGGACTGAGGCTCGTGTCCAGGGCTGAGGCTCGTGTCCAGGACTGAGGCTCGTGTCCAGGGCTGAGGCTCGTGTCCAGGACTGAGGCTCGTGTCCAGGGCTGTGGCTTGGGCTCGGTGTTCTTAGGGCAGTACTGTTGTGACTCCATTGGGGAGGAGGACGGAGGAGGAGTTAGGGAGGGAGGATGGCTTTGAGAGGGACAGATGCTCCCGCAGGAGGTGGCCAGTTCTCCTCTCCTGTCCTCCTTGCTGAGCAGATGGACTCAGGAGACACYCCACAGGAGGAGGTGCTGGACAGAGAAAATAGAGGGAGAGAGGGAGGGAGAGAGAGAGAAGGCGAAAGCACTGCAGAGAAAACAGCACAAGTTGAGGTAAACCAAGGGACACAACAGAAATAGCAAGGGGAGAGAGGATCAGTCAAAAAGAAACATGAGTAGCTATCTCAGCAATAGAACTTTATACACTGCGTGACTTATTATTGTACAGCCTTTGGTGCTCAAAGTACCGAAGMACAGACCAAAGAATAATCAGGACGTGACATCAGAGTAGGGTCAATAGGTCTGTGTAACTTCAGGGTGAGGGGACTGTAGCCCCMCTCTGACTCCTATAACTCTGCTGTGTCGGTACAGAGAAATAGACACATTGGGGCTACGATGAGGTGAGGGTGCGGGAGGACTTTGTGGAAGAAAAACAGATCATTGTGATTACTAAGGTTCTGTGGATGGCCTAATATTGTGCTGAGGCTTTCTTTGTTTCCATGATTATTTACTTCGGTGTTGGGTTTATTTGGGAAACACGAAKGTGATGCATGTTGTTAACTCCACTTAAAATGCATTGACACCTACTGAAAGATGTGAAATAAATGTTGTGTATTTTGTACAGAAAATCACATGCAAGAAATTGAGTGTTAMGCATGAGCGGTATACCGTATGTATTGCGTACCGGGGTAGGTAACAATTTGGATAGTCCATCTCTAGATGCTCTGCAGACTATCAGTAACATCTCAACTAACTATCTACTAACCCTAAACCTAGCTCTAACTCTAACCTTAACCCTTATCCTAACTCTAAACTTAACCCTAGCCCTAACCTTAACACTAACCCTTATTTTCAACCTGAACCCTAACTGTAACCTTAGCAAGCAGTTGCTTATTAACAGATAGTTTGTTGATAGATTGACAATCTGGACTATCCAAATAAAGTGTAAGGTTTTTTGAAAGCTTGGGGCTTTAACTATGTTAACTATCTAAGTGTGCCAAATAAATGATCTACAGCTCAGGGTTCCAGCTATGAGTTTGGTTTGCTAACGTGCTAAGTGCAAAGTGGGTATCTTGCAAGATCAAACTTCTTGGTTACAGCAGGGACAATCAATCCCCTCCTTTTTTTTACGATTGGAAAGAAATAGCACTCATTTTGCCACAACTTTGGAAGTATGCTTGGGGTRATTGTCCATTTGGAAGACCCATTTGCGACCAAGGTTTAACTTCCTGACTGATGTCTTGAGATGTTGCTTCAATATATCCACATCAGTTTCCTTCCTCATGATGCCATCTCTTTTGTGAAGTGCACCAGTCCCTCCTGCAGGAAAACACCCCCACAACATGATYCTGCCACCCCCGTGCTTCACGGTTGGGATGGTTTTCTTCGGCTTGCAAGCCTCCCCCTTTTCCCTCCAAACATAACAATGGTCATTATGGCCAAACAGTTKTATTTTTGTTTTCTTCAGACCATAGGACATGATGTCAATTAGCCTATCAGAAGCTTCTAAAGCCATGACATAATTTTCTGGAATATTCCAAGKTGTTTAAAGGCACAGTTAACTTCGTGTATGTAAACTTCTGACCCACTGGAATTGTGATACAGMGGCCAAATMAAATAATCTGTCTAAACAACTGTTTGAAAAATMACTTGTGTCAMGCACAAAGTAGATGTCCTWACCGACTTSCCAAAACTKTAGTTTGTTAACAAAAAATGTGTGGAGTGGTTGAAAAACTAGTTTTAATGACTCCAACCTAAGTGAATGTAAACTTCCGACTTCAACTGTATTTAGCAGATGTTATTGCGGGTGTAGCAACGTGCTTGTGTTCCTAGCTCCAACAGTGCAGTAATATCTAACAATTCACAGCAATACACACAAATCTAAAGTAAAAGTATGGAGTTAAGAAATATATAAATATTAAGACTAGCAATGTCGGAGTGGCATTGACTAAAATACAGTAGAATAGAATACAGTATATACATATGAAATGAGTAAAGCAGTATGTAAACATTATTAAAGTGACTAGTGTTCCATTATAAAGTGACCAGTGACTCCATGTCTATGTATATAGGGCAGCAGCCTCTAAGGTACAGGGTTGAGTAACCGGGTGGTAGCCGGCTACTGATGGCTATTTAACAGTCTGATGGCCTTGAGATAGCTGTTTTTCAGTCTCTCGGTCCCAGCTTTGATGCACCTGTACTGACCTCGCCTTCCGCATGGTAGCGGCTTGAACAGGCCGTGGCTCGGGAGGCTGATGATCCTTGATGATCTTTTTGGCCTTCCTGTGACATCGGGTGGTGTKGGTGTCCTGGWYGGCAGGTAGTGTGCCCCTGGTGATGCGTTGGGCAGACTGTACCACRCTCTGGAGAGCCCTGCGGTTGRGGGCAGTGCAGTTGCCATACAAAGCGGTGATAAAGCCCAACAGGATGCTCTCAATTGTGCATCTGTAAAAGTTTGTGAGGGTCTTGGGGGCCAGGCCAAATTTCTTCAGCCTCCTGAGGTTGAAGAGACACTGTTGCGCCTTCTCACCACACTGTCTGTGTGGGTGGACCATTTCAGATTGTCAGTGATTTGTGAGCCGAGGAACTTGAAGCTTTTCACCTTCTCCACTGCAGTCCCGTTGATGTGGATATGGGCGTGCTCCCTCTGCTGTTTCCTGAAGTCCACGATCAGCTCCTTCGTTTTGTTGACGTTGAGGGAGAGGTTGTTTTCCTGGCACCACTCCACCAGGGCCCTTACCTCCTCCCTGTAGGCCGTCTCGTCGTTGTTGGTAATCAGGCCTACAACTGTTGTGTCGTCTGCAAACTTGATGATTGAGTTGGAGGCATGCGTGGGGCTGAGCTYAGCACGCACCCGGGGCTGAGCACGCACCCTTGAGGGGGAACGTTTTAAAGGTATGGAAATCTGGATACTGTCAAACCCTATTAGGCACTACAGGCAGTGAGCCGATGAAGACTGGGTGTGATGAGGATTCCTTGGCTTAAACACTTCCTAATTTCTGGCCCAGTGATCACTGCGTGTACGTACCATGGAATGGAATAAAATGACTGCATAGCAAACTATTTTGCAAATGTTTTTGGACCAATCAATCATTAGATATTACATTATTGCACACTGAGGCCTTGGCCTAATACGTAGAAGCCCAAATAGAATACATGGAAACCACATATAACACACAGAACCCCACATAGAACACATCAAATACAGACCTGGCACCAGGATAAAGTGACTAAGGGGGCAGTTGAAATTGGTCAGGGCGTACAATTCTGGGGGGGTTCTCGCATTGGAATTACATTGAATTCTGCTTATATCACGCTATACCACAATAAACATAAAGTTCAAATGCAGAGACTCTGAGACCATTGATTGAGTGCTTTTGAAATGACAGGTTGGCGTGAAATCTCGAGCCTATCTCTGCCACGCTGTATCAGCACAACGGACAGCGCCCTACCCACGACAGCAAGGCCGTTTTTGTAACGAATTTAGGCTATAAGAGAGATAGTGTAATCCATCTGTCACAAACAGCCTATGTGAATGCGGCCGTACACACAGCTGTCTTACCAAGATAATGAAAACTAAATGCTGAAAGTAGTYGCCTAGATATTCATGCACGCAAAACAAAACACTGAATAGCAGTTTGGCTTAGAATACCGACACAGCTGCAAATGCGAACGAACGAATGCCACCGGAACAAAACAGCGCTACCAAGTAGGGCTAGTAAACAAAATATCCGATCGATAAAGCCATGGCACAATATACACTGAACAAAAATATGAACTCAACATGTAAAGTGTCAGTCCCATGTTTCATGAGTTGAAATGTTTCATAAYCACAAAAAGCTTATTTCTGTCAAATTCTGTGCACAATTTTGTTTACATCCCTGTTGGTGAGCATTTCCCTTTGACAAGATAATCCATCCATCTGACAGGTGTGGCATGTCAAGAAGCTGATTAAAGAGCATGATCATTACACAGGTGCACCTTGTGCTGGGGACAATAAAAAGCCACTCTAAAATGTGTAGTTTTGTCACGCAACACAATGTCACAGATGTCTCAAGTTTTAAGGGAGCATGTAATTGGCATGCTGACTGCAGGAATGTCCACCAGAGCTGATGCCMGAGAATTGAATGTTCATTTTTCTACCATAAGCTGCCTCCGATGTCGTTTTAGA
This sequence comes from Salvelinus sp. IW2-2015, assembly GCF_002910315.2. Lineage (NCBI taxonomy): Eukaryota > Metazoa > Chordata > Actinopteri > Salmoniformes > Salmonidae > Salvelinus > Salvelinus sp. IW2-2015. Next base: position 2,543,029 of record NC_036842.1, on the reverse strand, counting down.
GAATTTGGCAGTACGTCCAACCGGCCTCACAACCGCAGACCACATGTAACTACGCCAGCCCAGGACCTCCACATCCGGCTTCTTCACCTGCAAGATTGTCTAAGACCAACCATCCAGACAGCTGATGAAACTGTGGGTTTGCAAAACCGAAACATTTCTGCACAAACTGTCAGAAACCGTCTCAGGGAAGCTCATCTGCTTGCTCGTCATCCACACTAGGTCTTAACCTGACAGCAATTCAGCATCGTAACCGACTTCAGGTGCAAATACTCACCTTTGATGGCCACTGGCACGCTGGAGATGTGTGCTCTTCATGGATGAATCCTGGTTTCAACTGTACCGGGCAGATGGCAGACAGCGTGTATCGAGTTGTGTGGGCGAGCGATTTGCTGATGTCAACGTTGTAAACAGCGTG
>NC_036842.1:2516227-2536951 GCF_002910315.2 Salvelinus sp. IW2-2015 | reverse complement strand
CAGTCCGTGCTCGTGGGGTTATGGTGTGGGCAGGTATAAGCTACGGACAACGAACACAATTGCATTCATCGATGGCAATTTGAATGCACAGAGATACCGTGACGAGATCCCGAAGCCCATTGTCGTGCCATTCATCCACGGCATTACCTCAGGTTTCAGCATGATAATGCACAGCCCCATGATACAAGGATCTCTACATAATTCCTGGAAGCTGAACATGTCCCAGTTCTACCTACTCACCAGACATGTCACCCATTGAGCATGTTTGGGATGCTTCTGGATCGACTTGTACGACAGCGTGTTCCAGTTCCCGCCAATAACCAGCAACTTCACACAGCCATTGAGGAGGAGTGAGACGATATTCCAGCGACCACAATCAACAGCCTGATCAACTCTATGTGAAGGAGAGATCTATTTGGCGCATGAGGCAAATGTTGGTCACACTAAATAATGACTGGTTTTCTGATCCACGCCCCTACTTTTTTTACAGGTATCTGTGACAACAGATGCATATCTGTAAAAGAAAAAGAAAGAAGGAAGGGACGCGCGTAGGTTCACAATAGTAGGTTTTGGTCGACAGAAGCTGCTAAGGTTCACAATAGTAGGTTTTGGTCGACAGAAGCTGCTAAGGTTCACAATAGTAGGTTTTGGTCGACAGAAGCTGCTAAGGTTCACAATAGTAGGTTTTTGGTCGTACAGCAAGCTGCTAAGGTTCACAATAGTAGGTTTTGGTAGACAGAAGCTGCTAAGGTTCCAATAGTGATTCTCTCTCCGGGTAATCCTGGTTTCAACTGTACCGGGCAGATGGCAGACAGCGTGTATCGAGTTGTGTGGGCGAGCGATTTGCTGATGTCAACGTTGTAAACAGCGTGCTCCGTGCTCGTGGGGTTATGGTATGTGCAGGTATAAGCTACGGACAACGAACACAATTGCATTTCATCGATGGCAATTTGGGATGTTTGGGATGCTCTGGATCGACTCTGGATCGACTTGTACGACAGCATGTTCCAGTTCCCGCCAATATCCAGCAACTTCACACAGCCATTGAAGAGGAGTGAGACGATATTCCAGCGACCACAATCAACAGCCTGATCAACTCTATGTGAAGGGAGATCTATCGTGCTGCATGAGGCAAATGGTGGTCACACTAAATAATGACTGGTTTTCTGATCCACGCCCCTACTTTTTTAAAAAGGTATCTGTGACCAACAGATGCATATCTGTAGAAAGAAAAAGAAAGAAGGAAGGGAAGGTTCACAATAGTAGGTTTTGGTAGACAGAAGGTGCTCTTTGGTAAAAGGGGTAAATTGGTCACCAAAAGAAATAAGGACCAAGGCACTCTTCATACAATTCATTAAAATTGCCTTAATTTGTATGGCATGTTCAATGGAAACWAGGTTTACAAACTCTGGTGMGTTTCYGCTGCATGGCCTTCGTCAGGGAGTACAAAGATATAATACAATGTCCTGTTTTGAACAGCTTTTTCCAATCAACCCTYATTTGATTATCTGTATTCCCAGTCATGTGAAATCCATAGATTAGGGCCTAATGAATGTATTTAAWTTGACAAATTTCCTTATATGAACTGTAACTCGGGTAAAATCTTTGAAATTGTTGCATGTTGCATTTATATTTTTTGTTCAGTGTTCATATCTACCTCAGTTGCCTCGTACCCCTGCACATCGACTTGGTTCTGGTACCCCGTGTATATAGCCAAGTTATCATTACTCATTGTGCATTTAGTCCTTGTCTTATTATCTTTCTATTTATTCCTTGTGTTATTCCTTTTCTATTTCTTTCTAGTTTTTTCTAGTTTTTTTTCTTCTTTCTCTGCGTTGTTGGGAAGGGTCCGTAATTACGCATTTCAGTGTTAGTATACACCTATTGTTTACGAAGCATGTGACAAATACAATTTTATTTWATTTGACATAGAACCCCACACAGAACACATAGAACCCTAAATAGAACACATAGAACCCTACACAGAACACAGAACCACACATAGAACCCCACATAGAATCCCACATGGATCACACAACCTCACATAGAACACATACAACCCCACATAGAACCCCTTCTAAGAGGAGAGACCATTTTCCAGTTCTCCCTTAATGGTCCAAAATTATCTCACCGCTGTCATTGTGCTGCTTTCTTTATTGACTTGGCCAAAGCTTTTGATACGGTAGACCATTCAATTATTGTGCATCGGCTAGAGGAGTAATTGGTGTCTCGAGGGGCCTTTGGCCTGGTTTGCTGTATACATCTCTCAAAGAGTGCAAAGTGTAAAGTCAGAACATCTGCTATCTCGGCCACTGCCTGTCACCAAGGGAGTACCTCAAGGCTCGATCCTAAGCCCCACTCCTTCTCAATTTACATCAACAACATAGCCCAGAAGTAGGAAGCTCTCTTCGTCCATTTATATGCAGATGATACAGTCTTATACTCAGCTGGCCCCTCCCTGGATTTTGTGATTAACCCCCCCCCCCCCCCCCACCGGTGTGATTACGACCTCTGAGGGTTAGAGCTTAATGCACTTCATACAAGCTATTGTATGGCTAGACAGTACATTGTCCTTCTCTCAGCACATATCCAAGCTGCAGGCTAAGGTTAAATCTAAAATTGGTTTCCTCTATCGTAATCACTCCTCTTTTACCCCAGCTGCCAGACTAACCCTGATTCAGATGACCAGCCTAACCATGCTAGATTACGAATACGTAGTTTATAGACCGGCAGGTAAGGGTGCTCTTGAGTGGCTAGATGTTCTTTACCATTCGTCCCATCAGATTTGCCACCAATGCTCCTTATAGGACACATCASTGCACTCTATACTACTCTGTAAACTGGCCATCTCTGTATATGTGGCACAAGACCCACTGGCTGATTTTTATTTATAAAACATCCGCCACATGCAGCACCCGTTCTGCCAGTCACATTCTGTTAAAGGTCCACAAAGCACACACATCTCTGGGTCGCTCCACTTTTCAGTTCGCTGCAGCTAGCGAGCGGAATGAGCTGCAAAAAAAAACACTCAAACTGGACAGTTTTATCTCCATCTCTACATTTAAAGACTCAATCATGGACACTCTTACTGACACTTGTGGCTGCTTCGCGTGATGTATTGTTGTCTTTACCTTTTTGTCCTTCGTACTGTTGTCTGTGCATAACAATGTTTGTGCCATGTCTGTGCTGCTACAATGTTGTGCTGCTGCCATGTTGTGTTTCTACCATGTTGTGTTGTTGTCATGTTGGGTTGCTACCATGTTGTGTTGTTGTCTCTCTTTATGTAGTGTGGTGGTGTATATTTTGTTGTGATGTGTGTTTTGTCCTACATTTAAATATTTTATCCCAGCCGTCGTCCCCACAGGAGGCCTTTTGCCTCTTGGTAGGCCGTCATTGTAAATAGAATATGTTCGTAGGCCCTTTCCTGCAGTCAAATGACCTAGTGGCCTCATGGGTCGAATATTATAAATATTTTTCATAATTTCATAATTAATAAACATAGAAAAAATATATACACAGAAAATCTGGTGTTTCTATGTCAAACAGTTGTGTTATTTGTGTTGTGTTCAGTCTTCTGTGATGTATATAAAGTGTAATATTGGAATGCAAACTCAAAATGGAATACATTTCAACTTTTATTTAACCCCTTTTCCGTGGTATCCAATTGGTAGTTACAGTCTMGTCCCATCGCTGCAACTCCCGTACTGACTCGGGAGAGGCGAAGGTCGAGAGCCGCGCGTCCTCTGAAACACAACCCAYCCGAGCCGCACTGCTTCTTGACACAATGCCCGCTTAACCCAGAAGCACCATTGTGTCYGAGGAAACACCATACACCTGGCGACCGTGTCAGCGTGCATTGAGCCCGGCCCGCCGCAGGAGTCGCTGGCGCGTGATGGGACAAGGACATCCCTGTCGCAAAACCCTTCCCTAACCCAGATGACGCTGGGCCAATTGTGCACCACCCCATGGGTCTCCCAGTCACGGCCGGCTGTGACAGAGCCTGGACTCAAACCAGGATCTCTAGAGGCAGAGCTAGCACTGCGATGCAGTGCCTTCGACCACTGCGCCACTCGGGAGGCGCAGTGGTCTTTCTTTTTTTTAAGCCAATAGCCTTGTGTGTGAGGTGTATACTTTTGTTTCAAAGTAGATTTGTTTAAGACTACCAAGAAACACTCTGTGTGACCCTGATTTAGCCTGTTGCAGTAAAAGGTGAATTGACCCTTAAATAAAAAAGAAATAAKAAAGAGATTCTCATGCTGGGGCAGATCTAGAGAGTGTCACTTCAAACAGCTGAGCCAAACAGCTGAGCCAACGCACACACACACAGCTCCTTTGCCACCGATCTATTTGCCTTTGTCATCAATATCTCACTGTCCAAGTGTCTGCCACGCACAGTGAAATAATCTGCATGAAACACAGCCTTCAAAGAAGAGTGATACTTAAAGTAAAGTAGCAGTTGTCTTTCTATTGGATATGTCATCACGCCTCGTATCTTTGTTGTCTGAAGTCAGAACGCGACATTTTGTTTACGGGAATACACTCCAGGATGTCTTACTCTCCAACTTAACTGTGTTATTTTTTATGGTCAAAAATCAATTAGGCTTCAATAGTGTTTGATTCACTGGCTGTGGAAGAAAGGAATATCATTTTTACCAGAATGTAATGAAAAGCATCTTGCCATTTGAGACTATAACTTATGTTTGTTTTTCCTCCCTCAATGACGCCTAGAATTGTTTTCCTTTTTTCTATTCCTCTTCCAGTGGAGTCAAACACACACACACACACACACACACACNACCTAAACTTTATCCTAACCCTAAACCTAACCCTAGCTCCTAACCCTAACCCTACAACTAACCCTAGCTCCTAACCTTAATATTTAACTTAATTCTAACCCTAACACTAATTCTAACCTTAACCCTAAACCCCCTAGAAATAGCATTTGACCTTGTGGGGACTAACAAAATGTCCCCAGTTGGTCAATTTTTACTTTGTTTACTATTCTTGTAGGGACTTCTGGTCCCCACAAGAATAGTTAAACACGTCCACACATACACACACATACACACACACACGCACGCACACACACACACACACACACACACAGAGAGAGAGAGAGAGACACACAGCCACAGTTTGCCTCGAAGGCGCCTGTTCTCCCCTCTCCTTTAGAAATTAGTGGTTGGTGTAACGTGACACATATTTTTCTCATTAGTGTGTTATCAAGTTGCGGTGCCGTCACACTGCTGATTAGCTGGAGGAATCAGACTGAAGGGTTACAGTGGTACTATGAATGTTCTTTCAATTCCAATATTTAAATCCACAACATGTGGACTGTATAGAACTCTTCTTATGCAAGGCGGTTATGCCAGTCTAGTTATTGATATTGGCAGTCATGAATGATTGCTTTTACAACAGAGATTTGTGAAAGATGGTTGCCGGTTATGTGTTTCAAACCTTGTTAGAGTTTGCCAAATGATGACGTTTCCCATCTGACAAACTGCTTCCTGACTTACAGTACAATTTTTAAACATTTGACCCTTAGTAAGGGCACGAGGTCGCTGCTCAGGGGGTTTTCTTGACTCTCGCGACAGATTTGTTAGCGCTCATGGGTTCTGAGATTCTGGGTTCTCAAAGCTGTAACTAATTGACATGTTCAATCGGTATCCCTCTAGATTTTCATTGTGGCTACGATATTCAAATCATTAAAAAAAAAAAAAAAATCCATGTAGGAGACACTCTCCATGTTTCAAATATATTTGAACCATTTATCACCACAGAAACATTTGAGAAATTAATTGGGTGAACTTTTTTTTTTAAAGCTTTTGAAGATTTAATTCTGAAAAAACACCCGGAGCACAAAATATGAAACTGACATCTTCTCTCTCAGCCGTTGATTGATCAGAGGCTGAGCTAATATCATTTCCTCGTCTTACTCCATCCAAGTCTGATTTCCCGAGTTAAATGCGTCCATTAATCTACTAAAAGGAGCTGATCTTATTACTGTTAAATAAGCAAGAATGCATTCTTCTCAATGCAACAATTTTACATAGCTCTATTCTCTTTGGACCAGCCGCATTACTGTRCAACCCATAATATGTGCCTAAGACACATGTCTGTTCAGTTTCTTCTGCCAAAGTTCCTGTTTTTCTTTGAGACCTGTTCTATATCACACTAGAAGTGATCTGAACCTTCTCTCTCAGGGCCACCATATCTTCAGGCAAGTGTCCAGCTCCCCTTTCCCAATCATCAAGATAAGATGGTGTTCTGGGATAATTGTTTGACTAGTGCTTTTCACACAACGCTGTTCTGGAAAACCTTTCACACACAAAAAACACCATTCTGGAATGTTCTAGAATTTGTACGTGTTCTGGAATCCTTAAGCCGGTCCCATCGTCCCTGTTCGACGAGAGTCGTTCCACTCTCTGAGCATGTCTCTGTGAGTCCAAGACGCCAATCACTGAAACACACAGCGCAGCACTAAAAGTTGACTAGGCACAGGGSTCGAAGAGGATAATGGGGAAACTGGTTGCATCTCCCTGCCAGGATCTAAAGCACTGACGAATTTTCCCTTGTGTGGTATCACCGCCAGGGTTTGTAATGCACTAAGACGAAGTTATGATTTAATATGATTTATCATTGCTGGGTTTAATATAGAGGAGGTGTGAACACAAAGCCTTTAACGAGATATTTAATCATGGACATGGGTTGATTGATCATGGGTTGTGATCAGACACATATTAACACTTTATAGCCCTTTGTGACATCGACTGATATAATAAGGGCCTCATAAATACATTTGATTGATTGATTGACAGTGGGTGTTATGCCAGTTTAGCCATAATGCAAACCGTTACCTCTGTCGTGACAAAAGAATTTCATCTGAATTGAATGGTCTTTGTCATGTTTATGACACTGTCATGTCCATGTCATACTGACACTTTCAAATACCTTGTACTGACAGAGTAATGTAACCAGTTCTAGTGTCCAAGTTAATGATGTAACTTATACCCCTTGTTTGATAGAGCGGACTGATTAAACATAATCGGATCCTTTTGGGAAGTTCTTCACCTAAATTCAATTCATAATTTTGTCCCTCGCATTGCAATTGATCTTGTGACGTCATTATGCATCAGCTTTATTTACTTCATCAACTTAATGACATAAATGTGAGGAATTTTGAAGGAAGTTTYGTTTTGTTAGAACGTAACACACAAGGTAATACACTATGTAACGCAAGMTCATTGACTGCTGCTGTATCAGGTGTCAGATCAGACCGAATTTGRATATAGGGATACTCTAATGGTCCTAGTACAGAGGTGGGTATATACAGTCAGATCCAAAATMATTGGCACCCTTGATAATGATGAGCAAAAAATACCATAAAATACCATAAAATAAGTTATATTGTTATGCTCCCCAAAAATGTAAAATCATATTATTTTATACTAATACAATTGCTACGAGAAAGAGATTTTGTTTGACAAGTAGGCTCTTTTTAAAATAATATATTGGCACCCCTGTTTTCTTTTTTTTGGAATGCTTTTACTTTATTTGGGGMTTTTAGACAATAGACAAAATACATAGACAAAGACGATTCACAGACARAGATCCACTAAACGAGACATGACGTTGGCTGGGACATAATGCCCAACCTTWAACATAAAGAAAGACAAAAAAACATCTCAGACATACAMAAATKTCAACAAACATTAATGACATCATATTCTACAGGTAACAGAACTCATGCTGAGACCCAGCACCTCCAAATCCATGCCAAACAAAAAACAATCATTAATTGCAAAGCCAAACAAACCGCACACATCTCAACGCACAAGYATGACTCCCAACAACCTCCTCTGAAAATTGCACAAAAAAACCTACTTGAAGAACAGTGAAGATGCAAATCCCAGATCCCCTGTTTTCAATACCTTTCAATAAGTCACCTTGCAAGGATAATGGCACTGAGCTTTTWAAAAAATGTTTTATGAGATTTAGGAGAACACATTGGGAGGGATTCTTCCATACAGAACCTTTCCAGTTCTTTGATATCCTTCGTCTGCGCTTAGATTTAAACCACAGGTTTTCAATGGGGTGTCACGACTTCCGCCGAAGTCGGCTCCTCTCCTTGTTCGGGCCGGTCGCGATCGAGACGCCAACCGGCTTTTCTACGCATCGTCCGCTCCCATTTTTTCATATGTCATTTTTTGTCTTGTTCATACACACCTGGATTCATTCCCCAATCAATCTACTCTGTATTCTAACCCTCTGTTCTCCATCATGTTTTGTGGTATTGTTTCTCGTTATTGTGTGTTTATACGCGGCTTTTACTTTTTTGTTTCGTGTTTTGAGCGCGTTTTGATTATTGAGTCTCTCGTTTTTGGAACGAAATTAAGTGGCTGTTAACATACTCTCCTCCTGCACCTACCTCCCTCTACACCCCTTTGACATGGGGTTAAAGTCTGAGATAGAGACTGAGATGGCCATTGCAAATTGTGATTTGTGGTCATAAGCCCTTTCTTTGTGGATTTTGATGTGTGCTTGTGGTTATTGTCTGGCCGGAAGTTCCACTTCCGGTTCCAACTCCCACGTTTCAGGCCTCCTGTAGATCAACACGTTTTTGCGCTATTGACGTTATAACAATCCACAGGTCCAGTGGAAGAACAGCCCAAGAACATAAATTCCACCCACCAGTGAGGTTTTCTTATTGCTTAGGAGGTTCCCTTTCTTGCATGTCATCATTTTAAACCTACCGTAAATCATAGTGTACCATTCATATATCATTCATTGTGAAACTCTGTCCCCAGCCATTCTTCTGTCCAATGTGGTCAATGTATAGCAGAACTCAATGCTTTTAACTTGATGTATATTGTGCTTCGAATATGAGGATATCAAAATACCCAGGTTTTGTATGTCTCCCTCTCTGCGTTGTCTGTCTAGCTTACATCCCGRATGGTTTCATCTGTGTGTTTACACAACTAYRGAGCTTTCTGTTTCAGGTCCCAGCCATTTTATCCCTTTGATTTATCCTCCAATTGATATCATATTGGGTTGCGTAGCTATGCTGTCAAAACAAACAAAAACGCAAGTGTCTATGTGAATGGGAGTGAGAGGGAACCTTGCCAACTCAATAAAGGGCACTGTGAGATATAATGAATGTTTCAATAAAGTTTGTGTTTAGCGTTGCACCAGTGTCTATGAATCAGACAGTATTTGTTATCAACAAACATTTGCTTAAATGTGAGGACTGTATATTCAAGGAGGTAAACAACTGGACAAAGTTGACTTGGCCTTAGAAGGGTTATACCTTCTCTCTCTCTCCAATTCAATTCGAAGGGCTTTACTGACATGGGAAACATATGTTTACATTGCCAAAGCAAGTGAAATAGGCAATAAACAAAAGGAAAATAAACAAGGGAAATAAACATTGAGAAATTAACAGTAAACGTTCACTCGTACAAGTTTTCAAATAATATAGCCATTTCAAACGTTATATTATTGGCTGTGTACAGTGTTGTAACAATGTGCAAATAGTTGAAGTAGGAAAGGGAAAATAAACAAACAGATAAAAATAGGTTGTACCGTCCCGCCCCGCCCCGCGAAATAACTGAACGCATTTGCTGATGCCTTTTATTCTAGAATAAGGCGTAGGCGTGAGGAGAGAACGAGGAGGAAGACGCGAGACAGAAACAGAGCCGGGAGACAGAGAGAAGGAGAGGAGGAGAGAGAAGAGAGAAGAGAATCGGAGATGAGAGAGAACGAGAGAGAGGAGAGAGAGAGAGAGAGAGAGAGAGAGGAGAGCAGAGAGAGAGAGAAGAGAGAAAGAAAGAGAGGAAGAGAGAGAGGACGAGACGAGAGAAGATTATGAGATAGAGATTTTCTGAGAGAGATGAGATTCTCCATCCCATTTCCCCCAGTTGAGCCCAGCCTGTCTACTGTAAACCATTTCTCCATCCATTCCTCCAGCTGAGACCCCAGCCCTGTCTACTGTAAACCTTTCTCATCCCATTCCCCCAGTTGAGCCCAGCCTGTCACTGTAAACATTCTCCATCCCTTCCTCCAGGACTGAGACGCCCAGCCTGTCTAACTGTAAACCAGAATTTTCTCCCATCCCATTCTCCCAGTGAGACCACAGCCTGCCTACTGTAAAAGACCTGTTCTCCATCCCATTCCCCCAGTTTGAGCCCCAGAGCCGTCTTACTGTTAAGACACGATTCTCATCCCGTTACCTCCGCTGAGCCCCGCCGTGACTGATCGAGTAACTGTAAAGGACACAGTTGTAGGCAATCCAAAATATCCCCCTCAGTTGAGCCCCCGTAGTCGCCTCGCGTCATACGAATAAGAGCAATTACATTCGCGCATCCCAGTTCCCCTAAGTTGAAGCCCCGCCAGCCTACTGTAACATTTTCCATCCCTAGTTTGAGCTCGCAGCCTGTCTTACTGTAAAACAGTTGCTCCAATCCCAATTCCCCAGTATGCGCACCAAAGCACTGCTCTATACCTAAATACCGTTCTTACTATACCCCGTTTGTATGCTCCTCCACCTGTCTATTCCTGCGTGTAATACGCGTGGTTTCCTAATCCCCTAGTTTTCGCAGCCCAGCCTTCTCCCTAGCTTAATATACCAACGTATCTCCATCCCTCGCTTAGTCACCAAATGTTAGTAGGATAACAGAGGCTGTGACATCTACGTGAATTTATACATATACAAGTGTTACCTCCCCTTTTTACTGTCAATGACTTTTAAATTGTGTATTAAACTCACGTTATTGTTTTGGATATAGTGAATTGTCCTGGTTAGCTTCAGTGCCAATAAATCCATTTTTTATGATGAAATATTCAGTACTAAGACATGTCTATGTATCGATGAAGAATTAAACTCAGTGCTTATTTTCAGACGCACTAATCAAGCCTTTGGTATGGAATAACTGACTGTAACACCTCCGCCTTAGGAAATCAATGATGTGAACATACGTTTGCTTTAATCTCGATATAGCCATTTTGGTTATCGAATAAACTGTGACTGTTAATCACTTCTCCCGCGTCCTTAGGGAAATGGTGATATAGTATGTTCCCACTCCTTTCCAGTTTGGCCTCAGCTCTAATACTCTATCTTGTATGTGTGCCTTAATACAAGACTCTCCGATCATTTAATTGAGCTATATATATTTGCGCAGTCAATATTGATTTAATTAAAAAGGCCAAGTCAGTTTAATGTGAACTAACTTCCTCATTATTTGTTTCAATAGACGTTAACCGCGACGGTAGTACGAGATTGGTTAACTGACTTGTTTCTAGGGGAGCAGAACATACAGACTTTGTTACCTTGTCAAGGCTCAGGGATTCGATCTGTTGCAAACGTGTGTCAGTTACTAGTCCCAACCTCTGACCACGTAGGCTACCTCTGTTACTAGTCCAACGCTGACGACCGACTAAGGGTACCTGCTGGTTACTAGTCCAAACGCTCTGACCACTAGGCACCTGTGGTTACTCTAGTCCAACGCTCTGACACTAGGCTACCTGCTGGTTACTAGTCCACGCTCTGACCATTCTAGGCTACCTGGCTGGTTACTTGTACATCACCTCCTGTACCACTTATGCTACCTGACTGTTTATGACTCGATCCATCCGCTCTCTACTGCACTAGGCTACCCTGCTGGTTACTTCCGTACGCTCCTACGCGTTTCTATCCAACCTCTGCTACCAAACTCGCCTATCACCCCAGTCCTCACATATAACACGCAAACCTTGACTGAGTTACTAGTCCAACGCTCTGACTCCACTTAGGCTACCTTGTGGTTACTTAGACATCCAATCGACTCTGACCACTCGTCAGTGCTGTCTCGCGTTACGCTGAGATTCCAACGCTCTGACACTAGGTAACCTGCTACGACGTTATGGCTAGTCCAACGCTCTGACCACTCAGCTACCTCTGCGCTTAATCGTCCAACGGCCTTGCCACCTATTGGCTAACTGCTGGCACTCTAAGATACCAACGCTCTGTACTCCTAGGCTACCTGCTGTGTTATCTATGTACAAAAACACTCTGACACTTAGGCTCTTCCCATGCTGGTTTAACATTAGTTCCCATACAGCTCTGGACAACTAGCTACCGTGTGACTGGTTACTAGTCAACCGCTCTTGATCCCTACATTAGGCTATCCTTGCTGGATTAACTAGTCCAACACTTGACCACTTTAGGCTACCTGCTGGTTATTAGTCCACGCTCTGACCACTAGGCTACCTGCTGCGTTACTAGTGTGCCCAAACACTTTGACCACTAGGCTGTCCTGTCCCCCAACCTTCTAACCTAACTGTGTTTCATTGTGTCTAATTAAAAGCGTAGTCACTCCCCTTAATTTTATTTCAACCATTCCAATAAAGGAAGTAGTCAGAACATAACCTCTAGGTATTAATGGGCAGCCAAGCGTCTCTCATAATATAGGATTATCCATTGTATGTACTTTATAGACAGGCGCACTAACACTTCACCATGAGCCCTATGGTCACTGATGACTTGTCATCAAAGCAGATGTCACGGTAAGTATGTAAATCCAGGTTTCTGCGGCCGTGCGTGGGGAGGGCTACTCACAGCACATGACTAATGCGGGTCAAGTGAATTTGTGGTCGATAAAGAGATGGCACCTTGAGTCAGTTCATCCAGAGTTTTCTGAGGGGGTGTATGGGATGATGACACAACCACATCAATAGGAGTCAGATGACAATGGAGGTCGGTGGAGAGAGACCTAGGAAACCACAATGGGAGAGGACAGCAAACCAGGCTCGTAGAATGGGGTGGCGGGGGGGGGGGGCAGGTGTAGGTTGCTCTGGATTTGGGCTCAGGCACATCCATGAATTCAGACCAAGGGTTGTCCTCACATTGAAACCATCACGCGGTGATCGCTGTGAATCCACAGAGCCCCAGGGCCACCCGGAAGGAGAGACAGAGAAAGAGAATTAAGGATTGTATCGGACTTAGTGAGAACGCATGGTTAGACCACAGTACACATGGGGGGTAGTAAGGATAAGCCATTAGTGAGGGGAACGACCATTGCATACAAAGAACCACAGATTACCACTGCGAGGTACTGAGGATAAGGTGTAGTGAAGGAACATGTTAAGACCATAGTACACTGCGAGGTAGGGTTAGCAGCTTAGTGGAGAACCATATGGTTTAAGACCATAGGTTCAACTTCGACTGGCGATAGTAGGATAAGGCATTAGTGAGAACATGCTACGAGCCACAGTACAAAAGCACATATACAATCAACAGTTAAAAGCATTGAATGCCTGCTATACATTGACCACATTGGACACCAAACAAAAGAATAGATGGGTAGGAGGATAAGGCTTAGTGAGAACATGGCTACAGACCACATTACAACTGGGGTAGGGAGAGATTAAGCTAGCTAGAGAACGTGGCTTTAGCTTCCCAGAATACACTGGAGGTAGAGGATCAAGGCTTATGTGTGAGAATCGATGACTTAAGACCACAGTTAACACTTGGAGGTAGAGATAATGCTAGTGAGATACACTATTGCGTTAGCGGACCATAGTACACACTGGAGGTAGAGACTAAGCGGGCTTAGCTGAGAACATGTTAAGACCCAATACCTTGGAATGGTAGAGAGTAAGGCTCCGTCACGCCGCTCCTCCCTGCCCTCACCCGCCAAAGTGTGAGAACATGGCAAAAGACCCACGTACAACTGCGACAGCCTAGATGGAATCAAGCTTAGTCGAGTACATCGCTAAGACCACTCTCACTGTACACTGGAGGTCAGAGGTAAGGCTTAGTATAGAACATGGGTGTAAGACCATGTAGTGACTGGAGGTAAAGAGAGGATTAAGTTTACTTATGGAGGACATGGTTATGACCCACTCGGGTACACTGGAGGTAAGGTAGGCTTGTGCATGGGAAACTATTGCGCCTCTAAGATCCTACAGTACACTGGAGGTTCTACGAAGGATACAAGCTTAGTTTGAGACATGGCTGAAGAGCCACACCAGCTCTCACTGGAAGGTGCAGAGGATAAGGCTTTTTATATTTGATAGACAGATAGTTAAGGACCATCAGTACAACTGAGCTAAGTAGACAGAGTAAGCCTCTAGTGAGGACAATGGTTAAAGAACCCCACTAGTCCGTGAGGTAGATGATATAGGCTCTACGTTGAGAACTTGGTTAAGACCACGAGTACACTGGAGTGCTAAGCAGGATTACACAGGCTTAGTGAGAATGGTTTAAGACCACAGTACACTGGAGGTAGGGATAAGGGCTTAGTTGAGACATGGTTAAGACCACAGTACACTGGGGGTGCGGATAAGGCTTAGTGAGAACATGGTTAGACGACAGTGCCACTGGACTAGATGGAGTAAGGGCTATAGTGAGAACTTGGTCGAAGGTACCATGGAGTACACTGCGGCTAGAGGATAAGGATTAGTGGGACATGGTTAAGATCCACAGTTACACTGGAGGTAGAGTGGATACGAGGTTCGTGTGAGAAAGCTTGAATGGTTCATACCATTAGTAACACTGGAGGTGAGGATAAGGCTTAGTGAAGAACATGGTTTACAGACAACCGAGTAGTACACTCGCAAGGGTAGAAGGACTCGGCTTAGTGAGAACATGGTATAAGGACCCATAGCTACACCTGGACGGTAACAGGAGTGAAGCACATTAGATGGGTGCAATGCTAAAGACCACAGTCACACTGGAGGATAAGGGATAAGGACTTAGATGGAAAACATGCTTAAGACCCACAGTACACTGGGGTTAAGAAGTGTCCAGGTCTTCATGAGAGCATAGCTAAGACCACATGTACACATGCGCGTAGGTGGCATATAGGGTTCCGGACATAGCAACTAAGACCACAGTAACTGGAGGTAGAGGTCTCAAAGGCATTAGGACAACATGGTTTTAAAACCACAGTACCTGGTGGTCGAGATAGCTTAGTGAGAATTGGTTAAGACCACAGTACACATGTGAGGCTCGCGAGTATAAGGCTTCTCTCGAGAACATGGTTAAGACCACAAGTCGTGGCAGGTAGAGGTAAGGCTTAGTGAGACTCATGTGAACTAAGTTTTGTTCCACGTCACAAAAATACTTCCAAGGAAGAATTGCCTGTAGACTCAGCGCCACCACTCCACCGCCAGACACGGAATGTTGCTACTCTATAGCGCAGGCCCATCTCTTAAAAAATTTTTTTTTTTTTTTATTAAATCTCTGATTTGAGGCAAAATAAGTCGTGTGATCACAAGAAAATCCTAAAAATTCAGTTAAAGATCGCCAACAAGGCAGAACATTTGTGAATGTTCTATCCTAAGTGAGCAACAATTAGTTTCCTGGACTGATTGTATATGCGTGCTACTTAAAACTACTATAACAGTAAATTAATAGAGACATTCACTGCTATTAAACCTGTCTCCAATTTAATCGCCATTGTTTACACTTGATCCCACCGCGGACCTTTGACAAATAAATATCCGTCTGAAAAGGCGTCCAATGGTCTTGAGGTCAACGATGCTTTATAGTCTTTCCATAACACGTGGTTGATAACCAGACATCCAATGAATTTCGTAGTAATGATGCGCTCCTCTGGTTATGTTCTACTGCCGAAACTGTCTGGGACTCGTTGTTGTTTCCCTATTAAACTACTGAGAGATACAAGTAAGTTTCAAAGACGAATTAACTGCAAACACTGGTCTCAAATATATTACCGATAACTAGTCTACACAGAACCACGGCGGACCATTGTAAAATGGGAGGGCTCTTCAGCATATGTAAAATGCGTGGTCCCACTGCAACATTGCGCTTAGCTCTGCCTCAGCCTGGGGCGTGCTTATGGGAGCGCTCTTTGAAATAAAACGCTCGTACGTCACTATATGGAGAGTGCTTGACTTGGGCCGGAGCTGTCCAGAGCGCCGGCAACTTCCAATTTTCGGGAGGGTTTCTTATGAACCTACTGAGTTGAGATCCAAGCTTAACCGGCCGGCCCAGATTCGACGCGGCAAAGGAACAATGAGATCCTCTTCATTCAATATCGCGATAATGACCCGTCAGTACGCGTCTGAACAGTGAGTAATGTTACACTAAGAGTGCCGGGTTGTGCTGGCTGCGGCCGTACCCTCTAATTTGCGTTCCAAAAAAACCGAACGGCACTACAGTGTATGCCGGCAGTTGCAAACCACGGTGGTTTTTGGGCCCCCCCCCCGTTAAGACTCCGACGAGAGCAATCCACCGAAACATTATCCAGACCCAGCAGCGGGTAATTAAAATCACAATGACCTAGAAGTAAGGATCGTAAGATAGGTCTGTTATATCTATCTATCTATCTATCTTAAATCTATTCCATCTATCTATCTGATCCTACTCTTAAATCATATCTAAATCAACTTCATACTCCACTCTATCATTATCTATCTATCCTATCTACTATCACTCTATCTATCACATCTATCATATCATTATACTAATCACATCTAAATCTATCATACATCAATATTTACTAATCTATCTACAATCGTTATCTATAACTAATCTACTCTATCATTTCTAGTTCTAATTCTGACTCGTGAGATACTACAGTCTATCTATCTATCTATCTATCCTATCTATCTTCTATTTATCTATCTATCTATGTTATTACTATCTATCTAAATACTTATCTCATGCTATCACTCTATATCTTCTAATCTAAGTTCACTGTATCTACCTATATCTTGAAAGAAGCACATTTTAAATCCAATTTTGCCTTTTTCATCTATTCTTCACTCTCGTCTCTCTTCAGTGCCTCATTCACTCACTCACTCGCACATCACTCAAACTCCTCAATAGCACATACCAACTCATCAACCATCAACTCCTCACTCCACTCACTCGACATCACCATTCACTCATCTCAACTCAACATCACTTCCACTCACTCGTATCTATCTTAGATAAAAGCCAATTCGAAACCAGAGTGTAGCAGTATCTAAAACAAAGGCGAACTGAGCGATTAATGTCCCCTGTCTCGACCCCGAACCCTGTAGGTAATAAAGCTAAATATGAGATTCGTACCTCGATCGCCGAACCGCGGTTGAAAAAACTGGACTCTAAGACAGTAGCCATCTAATTGGACCCCGCCAGACTTAAAGAAAATTTCAGAAGTGAAGGGCTAAAGCCTTGAGCCCTCCAGGAAACTTCTGGTGGAGAGCTCTACGATGATCCTACCAACTGACACACTTATGAAATAATCTCTTGAGGTCCTGTTATACTCTAATAGCGTTTGAAGACGTGCCGAAGAGTCACGTAAACCTGCGCTTAGCCAATACATTTTAAACTCACTTTTTTCAATAAATTACGCTGGAATACATTTTCAAATCTTAGTAAATTCCTGTTTTAGGTCAGTATAGGAACTAGTCAACCACATTGTATATTTTAGAAATGTGAAATCTTCGAATAATAGTTAGAGAAAATTAATTAATTTGCAGCTTTTATTTCTTTTTTCACCATTCCCAGTGAAGGAATCGGTCAGACAGTGTTTACACTCACACTCACATTAGCATTTAGGTAGTGCCATTGTGGCCTTTATATTTGTTCTTACCTCTGAGGTCACACGTTAATCTGCGTGCTAGACTAAAACATTTTTTAAAAAGCTCTTCCACAAGTCTCCCAGATCCGAATTAAGTCATGCATGTTTATAATTTGGCCATTATTCCTCCTCGCGACATTAGCTCGGTGTAACTGAAGTTCAGGTTTGTAGGCCTCCTGCGCCGCACGACTCGCATATCAGTTCTGCCCACCCAAATTCTTATATAGGATTTGAGTCCTAGGGTCTTTTATGATAGGCCACTTCTGAATCCAATGACTTTGTTGCTTGAGGCATTTTGCCACAACTTAATCGAGAGTGTGCTTTGGTGCGTCATATAGTCCTATTTGAAGACGCAATTGACGACCAAGCTTTAACTCCGAACTGATGTCGTTGGATGTTGCTTCAATATATCGCACATAATTTTCCTGCCGTCAAGATGCCATCTATTTTTCTTTGTGAATGCAGCGTGCCCGTGGCCTGCCAGCAGCCACCCCACAACATGATGCTGCCACCCCCCGTGCTTCACGGGGTTGGGATTGGTGTATCTTTCTCGGTGCCATTGCATTATCTCTTTTAAAATTCTGAATTTCACCTTTTACTTTCAAACCAGGTTAGGCTAGTTGAAGAACAAGTTCTTATTATCCAAAGCTGCTCGTAATCCTTGGCCTAAGATAAAGTGCTAGCAGTGTGAACAGACAACACAGAGTTACACATGGAGAAACATAAAACAAGTCCAATAAACATGGTAGAAAAAAGAGAATCTATATTACAATGTGTGCAAAAGGCATGAGGTAGGCAATAAATGAATAATTACAATTTACTAGCAGATTAACACTGGAGTGATAATCATCAGATGATCATGTGAAGAAGAGTACTTGGTGTGCAAAGAGCAGAAAAGTAAATAAATAAAAGCAGTATTGGGGGTGAGGTAGGTAAATTAGTCGCAATTTTGTGGCTCGTTTACATTATGGACTATGTACAGCTGCAGCGATCGGTTAGCTGGCTCGCGATAGCAGATTGTTTTAAGAGTTGTTTTGTATGGGGAGATAAAGTCTCCAACCTTTCCAGAGGATTTTATGCAATTCGTTGCTAGTCCCAGGCAGCAGAGAACTGGAGTGAAGCGAAAGTGCGTCCAAATACTGAGGTTTTGGCTTTAGGGATTGATCAGTTGAGCATACCACCTGCTGGAGCGCTGTGCGTTGAGAAGTGTGTTGCGCGGGTGGGGTGAGCCATCGTGACCAGGAACTGATGATTAGGTCGGTTGTGGCACCTTTTACCTATGCGCTCCCTTGATATTATGCACTGTGATGCGCGTGGGTCTGACGATTACGAACATTTGTTTGTATAGCGTGCAGGGCTCGACGCCGATAGGGGATCATACAGGTCGCAATTCTGGGTGGTGGTCGATATAAGGTGCTTTAGTAAACAAAACGAATGGCCACTGTGATGAAGAACTTGCACTTGCCAGTCTTGCTGAGTGAGTATTGGAAGCTATTTTTGTAGATGACATCGCCGAAGCGAGGATCGTCGTAGGAGTAGGTCAGTTTCTTTCCTCAGGGTAAGATTTGGCCGGCGTGATGTGAAAGGAGGCTTTGTTGCGGAATAGAAAAGTCCGATTCTTGCTTTGATTTTTGGAATTGGAGGATATGTTTGATATCGTGAGTCTGGAGGGAGTTTTGCAGTCATAGGCCAGACCACCTAGTTCCTTAATAAGATGTCACATTATTCTGATTAAGGTCTCGAACCGTGTTCCAGCGGTGTGATGCTAGTCCGGGCGTGCGGGTTGCAGGCAGCGAACGGTTTGAAAAGCATGCATTTGTGTTTTACCTTTAGATACGAAAGTATTGTATGTGGCAGCACGGAAGGATTAATGGTGGTCTGTTGTTATATTTACTTTGGGTCAATGTTCTGTTAGACAGCTCATGTTGTTTTTGTCTTGTCTTTTGGTTTAGGTTAGATACACAGCTGTCACAAGGAGAGCGCCCGGGACACAGTAGTATAGGATCGGTGTTCGTCTGCGTAGAGGTGGATCAGGGGAATCGCCCGCTCTCCAGCAAGACAACATCATTGAATGTATACAGAGAACAAAGTGCGGCCCGAGAATTGAACCCTGTTGGTACCCCATAGAGACATGCAGAGGGACCGGACAACATGCCCTGGGGTGCCCATATTTGAACACCACTGGAACTCTGTCTGGCAAGTAGTTTGCGTGAACCACGGCCACAGGCAGTCATTAGAAAAACCGGACGGCCAAACTGCGAGGTCTGTCGACTAAGAATATGGTTTATAATAAAAACTTATGAAATAAATTTACATTGGCGACTCAAGTATGTCACCAAGAATATAGTCTGTGACCAATCAAGTTGGGCATGGTCCTAGTGGTCAGGTCGTTGCGCTCGGAAGAGAAAGAAAGTGGAACTCAGCCCCATTGTACATATGGATGTAGAGGCAGAGAAGTCCCAGTGGAGAGAGGTGTAAACCGTCCAGGCAGAGAACAGCCAAGGGTGATTCGTTTGCTCCAGTGCCTTTCCGTTCACCTTCACACTCTGGGGCCAGTGGAACTTGATACTTCACGTCATTAGGACCTCACTGGATAGTATGAGATCTTCATTAGAGACTTAACGGGTTGAGACCGAGTCTGCGCTCTGCACAGGGTAGGCAGACATTCCATAAAAATGGAGCTCTTATAGAGAGAAAGCCTTGTGACTCCATGGTCTGTTTTTTTGCTTAGAAATTGTCTAGAGACACATAGGGTAGGCCCTAGCGTCTTGTTGATCGTAGCGTTACTGTTAAGGTATGTACGGCAGGACCAACGGCCCACAAGACATCGTTAGGAGCGAAGTGCCCAGTATGCTTTGCAGGTTAGCAGTAAAAGCAGTAGTTGTAGAGAGGTTCTAACCTAGAGTAATAAAGCATGGATTAATTTTTCTGGCATATTTGGACCAGAAAATGTTCTGAGTTTTTGCAATGACGTAAATGGAATAAAATCTGTCCATGAAACAGCTTAGATATGTTCAGTCCAAAAGAAGAGGACTCAAGGTTTCCAGTCCAAATTAAACGCCGAACAGGGTCCTTCACAGATATTATTTGGGAAACGACTGTACACCATCGACGGATTTAATTGTCGGAATATCAAACAAAGAAAGATCTCTTT
>NC_036842.1:2512649-2516202 GCF_002910315.2 Salvelinus sp. IW2-2015 | reverse complement strand
TCAGTTCGGCGGGCGGCTAGGCGAACTGAACGGGTGTGCTGGCATACTTGAAAAACTAGAAAAAAGCGGCAATAGTGCTGTTTGTCCATTTCGTGACACTGTAGCCAGTATACACTTTCTCCAAATAGTCCGAATGAATCTCAGATAACTCAAGAAATGCCTGCCATTCATTTCAATGTTTTTGCAGAGGAGATTTTGGTGCAGTATTTCTCAATGARAAAAAATGTGCATGAAAACGGGTCGTCTCTCGTTGAATGACAACAAAGACTTTATTGAAGAATCCCTACAGTTGACCCATCACGGACGAAGGGGCGCAGCCCAAAAAAACTTTACCAAAGTCCAAAATGAACTAAAGCGCCACGAAATTTTCGTCGTAATATGTGCTTYAACTCATSCMAACTGTTTTGACTGGGAAGCATGCGGACGCCTTAAACCTAACCGTGGGTCCATAGCTTCAGCAAGCAGTTGCTTATCAACAGATAGTTTGTTGATAGTATGACCATCAGTAGAGTATTTCCAGATGGACTATCTGGATTATCCAAACAAAGCTTTGACACTGTCAGTGCAACCAGGTCTAACGTCATAAGCATACATGCATTCTTCATTTTCAACAGTTTGTTCTACTGCAAGTTAATGGTAAGAAAATATCCACTTTTGGATGTCTGTCATTTAAGTATCCATTGTCTAATGTGTTGTAACAGAGAGTTGTTATAGTGCCTGGAGACACAGCTAAAGCTGTTGACAGACTAATAGCATAGAGGGATGAAAATTAATCATCCTCTCTCTCTCTCTCTCTCTCTCTCTCTCTCTCTCTCTCTCTCTCCCTCTCCCTCTCCCTCTCCCTCTCTCTCTCCCTCTCCCTCTCTCTCGCTCTCTCTCTCTCAGTAATTTCCTCTACTCCCATAAAGGTTAGAGAGATATCAGTTACGCATGACTGTTCATATTAAACCTACAACCTCAAGTTCGCATAAATCAGACAGAATGATGTACAGTAACAGTATGTACAGTTGAAGTCAGAAGTMTARATACACTGAGGATGGAATCGTTAAAACTCGTTTTTCAACCACTCCACAAATTTCTTGTTTACAAACTATAGTTTTGGCAATTCGTTTAGGACATCTACTTTGTGCATGACACAAATAATATTTCCAACAATTGTTTACAGACAGATTATTTCACTTACAATTCACTGACTGTGTACACTTCCAGTGGGTCAGACAAAGTTTACACTATACACAAGTTTGACTGTGCTTTAAAACAGCTTGTCACGAAATTAGGCGCAGAAATAATGATGCATGGCGTGTTAAGAAGCTTCTCTGATAGCGCTAATGCATCGAATATTGGTGTGAGGATCAATTGGAAGGTGTAACTGTGATGTATTTTAATATTTCAGGCCTACCATTCCAAACAAGTGCCTCTTTGCTTGACATCTGGGGAAAATTAAAAAGAATCAGCCCTAAGACCTAGGGCCAAGAAGAGATTTGGCCAGGAAGGAGATTATAAACTCGGTTGCGCTATCAGCAAAGTCCCAGGTCTTCAATCAACTCTGTTTGGGATGTCTAATTCATCACCCAGACTTTCCAACTATAATCGACCAAGAAGTGTGATTCTGGTAATACACGGTAGACAACGGCCTGGGTGATTCAGCGGCTGGGAGGAATGGGATGGGGAGTAAATGGTTATCCATAGGGTAGACACGTGGGAGACAATGAGCGTTCAACTGAGGGGGGAATCACGAGCAGATAATAAACCAGAATAACATATGGGACCCTGCAGCCGTTCATAAGTCCGCTCAGGAAAGGAGACGGTTCTGTCTCTTAGAGATGTACATTACGGTATTGGAGCGAAAAGTGCAATCTTATTCACTCATGAACCAACAGCAAAAGGACATTGTAAAATGCTGGGACGGAGAACAGGTAGCAAAAGTATTATAATGCCCAACAGTAAAAAAGGAGGAGGAGGGAATATCGACATAACCTGAATAGGCTGCTCAGCAAGGAAAGAAAGCCACTGCTCCAGAGAACTGCCATATAAAGCAAGACTTAACGGGTTTTGCAACATGACATGGGGACAAAGATATTGTAACTTTTTGGAGAAAAATGTCACCTTCTGTCTGAGAACAAAAATAGAACTATCTTGCCCATAATAGAACCATAGTGTTAAATTTGCTTGTCGCAAATGGGTCTTTGGTCCATTGGACACACTAGGACAGGCGATACCCCAAAACACTGATACATAGTTAGCAATGCGGGCCCCTCCAGAGAGGACAGTGTGTCTATTTATGGAGCGTATAGGAGCGCGGAGAAAACGCTAAATAGTTAATGCGGGATCTTATTCTTTATTCTGAGTAAATGCACAGTGGAAATAGATTCTAATATGGATAATACCACTCGATTTTATTTAAATAGTTAGAACGTCTAGGATGTTAATGGCGATTGAGTGGTTCTTTATGCATTGCTGTGCTTCTAGTCCCGACATATGCAGTAATAACCAAACAAGTAACCTAACCTAACAATTCCACAACTCTTTACCTTAATACACACAAGTGTACGGGAATAAAGAATATGTACATAAAGATATATGAATGAGTGATGGTAAGAACGGGCATATGGCAAATGCAGTAGATGGTATATTATCGGAAGTAAACAGTATAAACATATGAGATGAGTTAATTAGGGTATGTAAAGCAGAAGGTCGAACCCTCATCCTATAGAATTTGTGGGCGGAAACTGAAGCCTTGGTGCGGAGCAAGGAGGCCTACAAACCTGACTCAGTTAGCAAACGCGCTCCCGCTGTCCCAGAGAGTCAATGGCAAAATTCACTGCCAAACTTATTGTGGGAAAGCTTGTGGAAGCTGCTGAGCCCAAACGCCAAAGACTCCACGTTAAACAATTGAAAGCAATGCTACCAAAATACTAAATTGAGTGTATGTAACTTTGACCCACTGGAATGTGATGAAGGAAATAAAAGCTGAAAATAATCATTCTTCTAGCTATTATTCTGACATTTCACATATCTAAAATAACAGGGCCGATCTAGACTGAACTAAGACAGGGAATTTTTACCACGGATTAATGTCGAGGAATTGTGAAAAAACTGAGATTAAAATGTTTTCCTATAATGGTATGGTGTTAAATGTGTAATCTTCCGACTTAACTGTTATTGATTCATATGACTGGTATTGGTGTTCATTCTCTGCGTAGTAAAAAGATGCTGTTAGGTTGGAAACGAATTCCCTTGGTTGCTCATGCAGACCATGGTTGCCAAGGACTCAGACCGCAACTGGCAACAAGAATGTTATTTCCAAATGTCTACTTTGATTAGTTGGTTGAGTTGTCAATCAAGACACAAAAATGTCCCAATGTCATTGGATTTAGTTTCAAAAGTTGGACTGTGAATTTTCCATGCAGGGCCTCAATCTCAGTAGCAGGTCTGGTCGAATGACCTTGAACAGATTTACCTCGCTTAATGATTGCACGCAGCTTTACCGACGGGTAAAATGGTAGCAATACAAGTCACTTTTTATCTCACATTCGCTAGAATAATCGCTATG
>NC_036842.1:2508815-2512624 GCF_002910315.2 Salvelinus sp. IW2-2015 | reverse complement strand
ACTTCTGACCCACTGGGAATGTGATGAAGGAAATAAAAGCTGAAATAAATCATTCTCTCTACTATTATTCTGACATTTCACATTCTTAAAATAAAGTGGCGATCCTAACTGACCTAAGACAGGGAATTTTTACWCGGATTAAATGTCAGGAATTGTGAAAAACTGAGATTAAATGTATTTGGCTAAGGTGTATGTAAACTTCCGACTTCAACTGTAYTTGATTTCATATGGACTGGTATTGTTCATTCTGCGTAGAAAATGCATGTTAGGTTGAAACGAATTCCCTTGTTGCTCATAGACCATGGATGCCAAGACTCAACCCACTGGGCACAGATGTCATTTCAATGTCTACTTTTGATTAGTTGGTTGAGTTGTCAATCAAATCAACACAAAAATGTCACCATGTCATTGGATTTAGTTTCAAAGTTGGACTGAATTTCCATGCAGGCCTCAATCTCAGTAGCAGGTCTGGTCGAATGACCTTGAACAGATTTACTCGCTTAAGATATGCACGCAGCTTTACACGACGGGTAAAATGGTTACAATACACACTTTTGTATCTCACATGTCGCTTAGATAACGCTATGACAACAGCTGAMAACATTGCATTGTTGATGACACTGAGCAAGAATATAAACGAAACACGCAACAATTTCAAAGATTTTACCGAGTTACCAGTTCAAATAAGGAAATCAGTCAACTGAAATCAATTCATTAGACCCTAATCTATGGATTTCACATGACTGGGAATACAGATATGCATCTGTTGGTCACAGATACCATAAAAAAAATGGGTCTCACAATGGGCCTCATGATCTCATCATGGTATCTCTGTGCATTTGAAATTGCCATTGATYAAATGCAATTGTGTTCATTGTCCATGGCTTATACCTGCCCATACCATAACCCCACCGCCACCATGGGGCACTCTGTTCACAATGTCGACATCAGCAAACCGCTTGCCCACACGACGCAATACACGTGGTCTGCAGTTGTGAGGCCATTTGTACGTACTGTCAAATTCTCTAAAACTACGTTGGAGGCAGCTTATGCAAGAAAAACATMAAATTATCTGGCAACAGCTCTGGTGGACATTCATGCAGTCAGCATGCCAATTGCACGCTCCCTCAAAACTTGAGACATCTGTGGCATTGTGGTGTGMTGGCCTTTTATTGTCRCCAGCACAAGGTGCACCTGTGTAATGATCATGCTGTTTAATCAGCTTCCTGATATGGCARACCTGTGAGGTGGGTGGATTAGATTGTCAAAGAATAAATATTCACTGACAGAGATGTAAATGAATTTGTGCACAAAATTTGAGAGAAATGTTGCGTTTTTCTTTTATGTTCAGTGTGGTGTTTATGTATGCGCTGTATGTGCCCTGGTGACAGTGAGAGGCTTTTAGGTTCTTATAAACAAAGCTCAATGTAGAACACAGCTGTTTTAGAGATCCAGTCTCATCATACTAAATTAGATGTTGTATTTCACTTCCGCATAAAGCACATGGCTCATAGATCTARGAAGAACAGTCGTAATAACTTCTCTTTGTGAGACCCTCCAGAAATAAGAAAAGTAATATGTTCTGAGATTGCCAAAACATATGCTTGTTAGAGGCAATGCATGTGCATTTTTTGGGGGGACTTTCTTCCTTGATGTAGCGTTGCAGCTTACCACAAAAAAAAAAGAAGTATGTTCAGAGATTGAAACAGCAAACCACCCTTATGTTAGTCATCGACTATGGGGTAACACTTTATTTTGATAGTCRYTKMYMKYWRRKRKMARYGACTATCTACAGACTGTCAGTAACATTTCAACTAACTATCTACTAACTCTAACCTTAGCCCCAATCTTAAGACTTATCCTAACCCTAAACTTAACCCGTATCCTAACCCTAACCCTCACCCTCATTCTAAATCTAACCCTAACCATAACTTTAGCAAACTGTTGCTTACCAACAGATCGTTTGTTGACAGGCTGACCATCTGCAAGTGAAAGTTTTTAAAAAAAGATCCACTTTTGGTCTGTCATTTAAATATCCATTGTCTAACGTGTTGTATCGGAGAGTTGTTATAGTGCTTGTTATAGTGCCTGGAGACAGCGAAAGCTGTTGACAGGCTGATTACATCTCTCTCTCTCTCTCTCTCTCTAGAGCTCCAGAGTGACAGAGCTCTTTTAATTGTAGCCAGATCTCAGAGTTGCCAACATTCTTCTTAATGGTTTGCTACATTGACGTCAGAGACGTGATAAAGGCGACAGTAAAGCGAGAGCTTCAGTTTGCATGAGAAAAAGGGGTCTCTAACTAACTTTGCATTCATTTTTTCCCTTTATTCTCTTCTTCACTGTTTAAATTAAATGTTTTATGTAAAAAAATATATATATATTGATGCCAAATAAAGATGTACTCAATTGACCATTAAGTGATAAGATTTCCACCATCTCTAAGTTAACCTACATATATATGGCCTACAGAAATACAACAGAAATCCCAGTCACTATTACTGACACAATACCTAACTCAATGCCATTGAATTTATATAGACATCAATTAATAGAAAGACATTTTTTTTTTAATGGACAGAAAGATTTGGTCATAGCAGCGTTTCATGCGCAGCATAACCATCACGAAAAACAACGTGCGCACTTGAATCATAGGGAGTGGATGGCCTAAAACACCCACGAGAATGTGAGGGGAACTTACTTTCGTAGCATAAAGAGAATTCTATGAATGTGACACAACTTCTGGAAATAAGGGATCGTTTTCATTTTGCTTGACGTTGATTAGGCCACATGCCCCCTTATTGGTTTTCACATCCCACCACAGAGAGCAACAGCTTGGTTTCAGATCCGTTTGTACTGTCTAGCCAACTCCTATGATCTCCTATGTTTACAATGTACAGCACAAACAGATCTGGGACCAAGCTAGGAGAATGACCCACTAGCTATGTAACGGAGTTTCTCCTTTTTACAATTGGTTAAACTTGTAAAACAGAACAATTCAGTTTGGATCCAGACTAATAAAAAGGAACCCTCCTCTCTGTATTTGTCTTCCTTTAATAGCCACACCTGGTTTGGATGTAGAGGGGTCAAGGTGTCATGCCTCCCAATCAGATGATAATGAGTATCTGATTGACCCCTGAGCTCCTCTGTCTTCCCCCAGAGTCCTATTCATTAAGGCACACTGTAGCGAAACGTTTTGCAAAGAACATTTTAAATGAGTGTTTCTTATTGGACAAGTTAAGATAGTCCCTGCCTGTTTCGGGACGTTTTCTTCTGTCTTGTGCCTAATGAATATGACCCAGTTCTGTCATCCACATCACACTGAATGGACCAACTGAACCTGACACCTTTTAGGAGGCCATGATAAAACAATCCCTTGAATTTTGTGTGTGCAGTGAATGTGATTATGCCTCATTAGAGAGAAGAACACTTGGACACATGTCTTGCATTTAGGGTGAAGATCAGGGGTTAGATTGGGGGATGTGACGTACACTTGATACATTATCCACTGTTGATCACGAAGTGTTGGACAGATGCAGATGCGGAGAAGATAAATATTCTGAATTTTACACCTCTTCTGCATACACAGTTGAAGTCGGAAGTCTGCATACATAGGTTGGAGTCATTAAAACTCGCTTTTCAACCATTTGACAAATTTCTTGTTAACAAACTATKGTTTTGGCAAGTCGGTTAGGACATCTACTTTGTGCATGACACAAGTCATTTTCCCAACAATTCTTTACAGACAGATTATTTCACTTCTAATTCACTGTATCACAATTCCAGTGGGTCAGAAGTTTACATACACTAAG
>NC_036842.1:2505319-2507775 GCF_002910315.2 Salvelinus sp. IW2-2015 | reverse complement strand
AGTGTATGTAAACTTCTGACCCACTGGGAATGTGATGAAGGAAATAAAAGCTGAAATAAATCATTCTCTCTACTATTATTCTGACATTTCACATTCTTAAAATAAAATGGTGATCCTAACTGACCTAAGACAGGGAATCTTTACTAGGATTAAATGTCAGGAATTGTGAAAAACTGAGTTTAAATGTATTTGGCTAAGGTGTATGTAAACTTCCAACTTCAACTGTATAGGCCATCATTTTGTTTTTCATTATGACCTTGTTTACAATCTGAGATAGATTTACACAAATACATGTCCCACAAATGAGCACTTAGGCAGTTTGCAYTAAAGAAAACTGAATTGCAGTGCKTCTGTTTATTATGTTATGTAAATAACTGACAAYAATTGATGAAGAATGACAACAACCTTTCATTGCAGTCTTTCAACAGAATTAAAGAGTGTTTACTCATTAGACATGTTTAATGTTTTATTTTTTAAGTGCCGAGATTGATTGATTTTGTTGGTAGACTGAAAGGAAAAGTACTGTTGATTTAATTTGAGTTTTCATAAGTCTAMTTCACAAAATGTTTGAAAAGGACATTGTGGTGATACTGAAGATTATACCATGGACCATTGCGTCTCAGAAGCCTAAAACAGGAAGTAATAAGTATACTTAGTAGTGCTTACTGTGTTTGGTCTCTGAGACACAGACACGTATAGTCTGTCCTGTAGATAATAGGGRGGTGCACGATTGGCCCAGCATCGTCCAGGTAAGGGGAGGGTTTTGCCGGGCTAGGCCATCATTGTACAATAATAATTAGTWCTTAACTGACTTGCCGAGTTAAATAAAGGTTKAATWAAAAAAATACAAATAAAAGATAATCATTGCATTCTGCAATGAATAGATGGCAGACAGGGTATAGGCCAGGATGGTCCTCCATGCAAACGGGCTGTTCTGGTCCTGCACCTTCTACATCTTCTGGTGACCTATTAGAAACAGTACAACAATGARATAGCAAATTKAGCTGCATTATGTAAAGTGCATRCAGAAAGAATTCAGACCCTTGACRTTTTACACATTTTATGTTACAGCCTTATTCTAAAATGTARTAAATCGTTTTTTTTCTTCCTCYTCAWTCTACACACAATACCTCATAWTGACAAAGCAAAAACAGGTTTTTAGAAATGTTAYCAAATGTATTAKAAATAAAAACTGAAATATTACATTTATATAAGTATTCAGACCCTTTACTCAGTACTTTGTTGATGCACCTTTGGCAGGGATTACAGCCTCAAGTCTTCTTGGGTATAAAGCTACAAGCTTGGCACACCTGTATTTGGTTCTTGGGGACCTTCAAAGCTGCAGAAATTTGCTGGACTCTTCCCCAGATCTGTGCCTCGACACACATCCTGTTTTGGAGCTCGACGGACAATTCCTTCGACCTCATATGGCTTGGTTTTTGCTCTGACATGCACTGTCACTGTGGGACCTTATGCAGACCTTGTGTGCCTTTCCAAATCATGTCCAATCAATTGAATTTACCACAGGTGGACTCCAATCAAGTTTTAGAAACATCTAAAGGATGATCAATGAAACAAGATGCAACTAGGCTCAATTTCTAGTCTCATAGCAAAGGGTCGAATATTTATGTAAATACGGTAAAAAAAAAAAAGATTAAGAATTTGCACATTTTTTTCCCGCTTTGTCATTGCGGGTATTGTGATTGATGATGATTTTAAAAAAAATACATTTTAGAAAAAGGCTGTTACGTAACAAAGGTCTGAATACTTTCCGAATGCACTGTATGTTTTCCTAAGAGTTTTAGGACAACATGTGCCCATTGTTTTTGTCAAAATTACTCAAGCTCAGTAAATGTGGTTAGGAATCATTGATGGACAGCAATATTCAAACTTGATTTTCAAGCAAATTTAAGTCAGGACTCTCAGGAACACTCAACACCTTTTGGAAAGCCATTGTGGTGTGTCTTTGCCATAAACATTTGTGTAATTGTCTTGCTGAAAAATGAAACTATATCCCAGGGTTAGATTTCAAAAGACTGAGGTGGGTTTTCTATTTAACTTTTTACTGGGCTTTGCTCCTTTCATGTTTATTTTCTCCCCAATCCCTGCCGATGACAATTATAGATGAAAGATGACAAGCATACCCATAACATGATGCTGCACCACAAAATTGAATAAATATTCTCAATATAAAAAATAAAAAAATCCTACTGACTCTCAGGCCTGTTAGTGTGATGGAGGTGGGGCGAGTACATTGGCCTGATACCTGAAGACTTGGGTTAGCTCCCTAAACAAATGCCTTGGCTTTACCTCAGCGGGCTAACAGTGTAACATGCAGTAGATCTGTGTTCGAAACCAATTGGTCACATTATCACTATTTAATCCATTATGGGGCGGCTGGTAGCTAGTGGTTAGAGCGTTGGGCCAGTAACCGAAAGGTTGCTAGATCGAATTCC